>NC_083646.1:1251990-1524490 GCF_963576545.1 Limanda limanda | reverse complement strand
CACGCACACACACACAAACACAAACACACACACACACTCTCTCACACACACACACACTCTCTCTCTCGCACACACACACACACACACACGCACACACCATCTCACACACACACACACACGCTCTCTCTCTCACACAGACACACACACACACACACACACACACACACACACTCTCTCTCTCACACACACACACACACACTCTCTCTCACACACACACAAACACTCTCTCTCACACACACAATCTCTCACACACACACACACACTCTCTCTCACACACAGACACACACACACACACACACACACACACACTATCTCACACATACACACACACACTCTCTCTCTCACACACACACTCTCTCTCACACACACACACACACACACACACTATCTCACACACACACACACACACTCTCTCTCACACACAGACACGCACACACACCCTGGGAGTTTGACGGGTCAGTATCTAGCTCTGAACTCTTCTGGACAGATGCTCCAGATGTTGCACCCGATCTGCTGCAGCTCCTCCCTCAGCTCGGGGGCCACAGCCTCTGATGCTTCTACTCCCACAGGGATCACTCTGTGTTTCACCTTCCACATCTGTCCCAGATGTTCCTTCAGTCCCTTCCATCTTCTGTCCTCTGTCCACCAACATTAGATCCTGTTCGTCAGTCTGGAATCTGAAGTCCCACACTGTACCACTTCTGAAATAGGCAAACACACAACACTGCAAACAAACAGAAACTGTCATTGTGTAATTAATATAATGAACAAAAAAGGGAATTTATACCAGTATTTAAAGACCAAAAGCAAAATATTACATTAGAACATTTGTTAGTAAAGACATGAATGAATAAACATCATATTCTAATGAACTATTCAAGACAAACAGGACTATATACACAATGTTTATACATGTGTACATGTTATAATTATAATTATAATTATTATATTATTATTATTATATATACTGTTGCTGCCATTATTACTATATACTGCTATTATATTTGTATAATTACTATCATATATAAATATATATTATGTTATATTATATACTATATATACTGTACTATTTTTATATACTGTCTAACAATAACATTACCATCATATCATCAGTACTATTACCATCATCTTGCCACAGCACCTTATCTACCTGTTTATCTTGTTCTTCTGTTTTTTATTCTTTCTACCTCAATATTTTTTATTTTATTCTATTGTATTTTATTGTATTCAAGTATACCGGCTGCTATGACGACTTAATTTCCCTTCGGGGATGAATAAAGTTATCTATCTATCTATCTATCTATCTATCTATCTATCTATCTATCTATCTATCTATCTATCTATCTATCTATCTATCTATCTATCTATCTATCTATCTATCTATCTATCTATCTATCTATCTATCTATCTATCTATCTATCTATCTATCTATCTATCTATCTATCTATCTATCTATCTATCTATCTATCTATCTATCTATCTAAAGTTCTACTGCTCCTCACTCCTCAGTCCAGAAGGTGGCAGTAATGCACCTACAGGCTGGTTCGCCCACCACAGAAGAAGAATTTGCGAGACGCACCCGGATGTACCCGGACACATGCGGAAGTAGCCGTTAGCTTCGGTGGCTAAAAGCTAAACGCAACAACTGTTTGTGGGATTAAAATCCAAACCCTCGTCATGTGTTAGCATCGCTTCTTCTCACCGGGAGATTCCACGTCTCTCTGAAAGCTGCGTTGTCTCTTTAGCGTCCTCATGTTAGCCGAGGCGTCCGCAGTACGTGATCCGGGGACATTCACCCCGAGTCTGTCCCCGGATCAGCAGAGAGACGTGGCGAAGAGGATCACCGCGTTCCTGTCTCAGTACCGACACCTGTCCGACACCTACAGGATCGTACGTATCACTAACCCTA
Organism: Limanda limanda; assembly: GCF_963576545.1. NCBI lineage: Eukaryota > Metazoa > Chordata > Actinopteri > Pleuronectiformes > Pleuronectidae > Limanda > Limanda limanda. The sequence goes on along the minus strand of NC_083646.1, from coordinate 1,522,581 downwards.
AACCCCAGCGGATGTCTGTTGTTGTAGTACCTCCGTCCGCCGCCAGGACCGCCACTCCAGTTTCCCTGGCAACAGAGCATCAGCCTCATCGCGTATTGGATTGTGTGTAAACGTTGTAACCGCATTTAAACAGTGGTGTATAAAGTACTTGGAAGCCATACTTGAGTAAAAGTACAGATATCTTACCTGAAAGTGACTTCGGTAAAGGTAAAAGTCTCCCGTCAGAAAATGACTTGAGTAAAAGTCTTAAAGTAGCTCATATTAAATGTACCTAAGTATCAAAAGTATATGGTGTTGAAATTTAGTATCAAAAGTAAAAGTACAAGTACCAAAATTAAAATTCAAAGTGCTTTTTATAGTAGGTCTAAGACGTAATTTAAAAGTTGATATGATCGAACGTGATTGAACGTGTAACATCAAACATTGGCGACTTCCTGTTGCGTTTTCCGTTACGTTCCGCCATAACGTCTTTTTTTGTTTCTAGGTATATATACTTATATATACCAGTTCCACAAAAAGAGGAACTTTTGTTGTACTGTTCCTTAAGAAAAAAAATGAAAAAGCAGCACCAACCATCCAAAGTAACGAGTCAGTTTTGAGTAAGAAGTAGAAAGTACAGAAATTTGTCTTCAAATGTAACGAGTAAAACTAAAAAGTCGTCAGGAAAATAAATACTCAAGTAAAGTACAGATATGTGAAAAATCTACTTAAGTACAGGAACAAAGTATTTGTACTTTGTTACTTCCCACCACTGCATTTAAAGCGTGTCTCCGTTGATTCTGCGAAGGCTGCGTTAGGAGACCAGTCGAGTCGAAGCTTCAGGACGACAGCTGCTTCCTCTGCTGCTCCGTCCCAGTGAGAGTCTCCAGGACCTTCTGAGGACTTTCTCCAGCCTGTCCCCTTGATTCAAGTCCACAGAAAGTCCAACTGAGACAGTGTGAGACGTCTCGAGTGTAGCTGCTTTCAGACCCGCACTGAACTCTGAACGTCCTCAGCAAAACTCTCCGGACGAGGTTCATGTATGAACGCAAATATCCCAGTGAGGGCCTCAGAATGAGAATCAGAAGAATCAGGAGTTTCTACGAACTTTATTCTAGAGAAAGTCACGTCACTCGCGTAGAAAACACAAAGATGTCCTGAGAGTTTGAGGTGATAAGAGCCGACTCCAGTAACCAGGAGCTGTAACACAATCACATCGCACTAAACTTGTAGTAAACAGAGACACACAATCGTTGTTTGTTTGCCTCAGAACCATAGACTGTATATATAAATATGTATAAATATATGTATGGCTCAGAACCCAGAATGAGGAGAGAGAGCTGCGTTCATCCCCAGGACTTCAGAGTTTGTGGTGTAACCGTCATGTGCTGTCGTCCCTCAGGAGTTCTTCACTGAGGATCTCTGGCACACGTTACCCAGCAGCTGGCAGGCCGCGCTGCAGGACCTGACCTACCCACAGGTCGCCGACCTCTTACTGGACGTGACACATGGAGACAGGAGGTGAATAACTGTTTTTACACTCTCTGGTCAAAGTAAGTGTTAGGGAAGTAATGCAGGAAACGGGAGAAACAGAAGCACAGAGCCGCTCCAGGTTAATGTGTTATACCAAAACTTTACAGTAAAGCACAGGGATCTCTCACTGACTAAATATTGAAATCAGTTTGTATTTTTTTTAGATGATTAGATTAGATTCAACTTTATTGTCATTAGCACAGTACAAGTACATATGCAACGAAATGCAGTTAGCGTCTAACCAGAAGTGCAAAAAAGGCAGTAAAAGTGCAGAGTATCGTGCATATTAAAGTGAAAAATGTAATAAATAAGATCTGTACAGTACAAATATATATGAAATATTTCAGTATTAACAGGAATTGTAAGATATACGGACGATGAATACACTATGAGCAGGATAAAAATAAATATATATAAATATGAATACACTATAGGCGGGATAATACAGTAATAAAAACATATTTCGGCCCCTTGTTGAATTTGTTATCAGTAAACGACTCTAGAATAATGTCAGCAGTGATACTAATAACCACGGACTCGTGTTGTGACAGGTATCCTACCGCCTGGCCCCTGTCGCTGTTGGCCTTCCGTGCCACCGCTCACGCTCTGGCGTTTCCCAGAGAGTGCAGGCGGGAGCGAGCCGGCCCGGTGGAACCCGAGCAGCGCCAGAAGAACCGGAGTCAGCGCTCGCTGCTGGACCACATCTTCAGGAAGCACGTCAAGCCCAAGAAGCAGTACGAGATCGACAAGCTGGGCACGGTACACACAGGGTTCATACGGTCATGGAAAACCTGGAAAAGTCATGGAATTTTAAAATGTTTTTTTCCAGGCCTGGAAAAGTCATGGAAAAAAATATTCTCCCAAAAGTTTTGGAAAAGTCATGGAAATTTGTTATATTCATTTTTTCATGTGGTTCATTTTAGGGATGGGCATAATTAATAGGCGATCGATTAATTGATTGTTAAGAATTTCGTAAATGACATTTTTTCATCGATGAAAACTATTGCATGTTCGCTATGTGGCAGGAGGCCGGAATATCCGAGTTGCCCTGAATATAAAAATATTAATGATTAATCGAAAATCGATCGTTAATTCTCCCGACAATCGATTAAGACAATTTAATCGAATGCCCATCCCTAGTTCATTTACGCTGAGTTTTAAATAATTCATATGCTTTTAAAGAAATACTCTCAAAATATAGTCAGGCATACTTGGGTTTGTGTCATTTAAGGTTTACTGTCTGCCTTGCAATTCTCATTGTAAGTTTGAATACTACATTTTGTCACTTTTTCGCGTATACACCGAGATTTCAGAAAATGTTCGGTCATGGAAATTTGGTTTAAAGTCATGGAAAAGTCATGGAAATCCATTGGTAAAAATGTGTATGAACCCTGTACACAACTGCCTGGTTCTAATGGGAATTCCAATTGAACTTAATAGTTTCTCTTCCGTCTTGGATCCCCAGCTGGTGAAGCAGCTGTGTGACCTCACCGGCTGCAGCCGGGTGGTGGACGTCGGCTCTGGACAGGTATTATTTCAACCAAGGCAAGGCAGTTTTATTTATAAAGCACATTTCATACATAGTGATGAAGTGAAGAACGTTAAAAACAACACAGACACAAAATTAAAAGACATTTAAAATCACAATGCACAGTTACAAACAATTTTCAAGATTAAAAGAGGTAAAACAAAAGAATAAGGTAAATCGTTATCAGCTTGTTTTCATCAAAGTCCATGAAATCCTGTCTCTGCTGTGAACAGGGTCACCTGACTCGCTTCCTCTCCTTTGGACTCGGGTTGTCCGTGACCGCCATCGAGGCTGATGGGGCCCTGGTCGCCATGGCGTCCAAGTTTGATGAGCAGTTGCTCTTGGCGTTGGAGAAGCAGAAGAAGGTTGGAGCTTTGCTGCAGTTGATAACATATGATCACATGACCCCTCACGTACACCAGGCACGAGCGTGTAAACAGGAGGAAGCATTTACTGCTATTGAGTGAATATCATCTGGTCTCCTCCATGTTAACAGTTGTGTCCTTGTAAAATACAGAGTTTCACTGAACAGCAGCTGTTAGCAAAGACAACCGGGTCAGAGACACTTGTGATTGGTTCTCCATGTTGTTTCTACTCTGGCGTCATGTTATAGGAGCGTAAAAATTTATAATAAACATCTTTCTTCTTCCCAGAACGTCTTGTCTCAGCTTCCAGCGCCACAGTCCCCTCCCCGCCACGTGGCAGGATGGGTGAACCCCAAGGAATCATGGGAGCTTTTCATTAAGCAGCTGAGTCCAGCAGAGTGTTCCAGTGAAGATCCTCCGGCTCCATGTGGACCGGAGCCACTTCAGGGGCGTTCCCATGACTCAGCAGACTCTCAGGACTTTGAATCTCCATCAGAACTCCAGCCAAGCCAGAATGAGTCTGGAGATCAGTCAGGTCCTGGAACCTGCAGCCCATGCACCCCCCCTGTCTGTCAGGAGGAGCTTGTTCCTAAAGATCATCCAGACTTCATCCTGACCGGGCTCCATGCCTGCGGAGACCTCAGCGCCACCCTCCTCCGCCTCTTCGTCAGCTGCCCGTACGCTCGTGGCATCACCTCCGTGGCGTGCTGCTACATGAAGATCACCACTGCAGAGAACCCCCCCCACCCGGGACTGGTTGAACCAGCCACTCCACCGACGCCGGGTCGGGAATCAGGTCCCTCGGAGCTCGGTTACCCTATGAGCTCCTGGGTGGGGGGGCTGTCGGGACATCAGCTGTCCTATCAGGCGCGAGAGGGGGCGTGTCACGCCACGGAGGACTACGTGCTGAGGCTCCGGGAGGAGGGCGAGCAGCTGAGGATGCACTGTTACCGGGCGATGCTGGAGACGTTCATCAGGGACAAGAGGCCGGATCTACGCCGAGCAGGAATCCAGACCATAAAGAAAGCTCACCTGTTACCATTCACAGAGTGAGTAACTCCAGGAACTGTGAGTAAAGATGGACGACTCCTGAAGTGAAGCCAAAACATCTCGTTCACCCCCTGGTGGCTGGCTGCGGTATGGGTCATAAACCCTGCCTCCTCCATGTTAGTACATAGAACAGGGACCAAAATACAAAAAATCCAAGTGGACGTTAAATAAATGTTTCTGTCATTTTAGGTCGTTCTTATCACAATGTTTGTGTTTCTGATCAGTTTGGTTTTAATTAGTTATTTAATGATATATAAAACAGGATATTCAAGATAATTAAACCACAAAATAACAGCAGATTAAATTCATACAAGCGTCCCAGTGATGACAGAAGGGTTGAGAGAGGAAAGTGTCTCATATACAAACTGTTTAATGCTCAAGGCCACTGTTTCCTTGGTGTCCATCATGTCCTCTCCCAGGTACGCCCAGCTGGGTCTGGCTCGGGTCAGCCTGCCACACGAGTTACCCCTGGACCCGGGGCGGGTGGAGACCATGCTGAAGCAGCAGGGCAGGGTGGTGGTGTACTCCAGCTTGGCGCTGCTGCTGGCTCCGGTGGTGGAGACGCTGGTGCTGCTGGACAGGATCATCTACCTGCAGGAGAACGGTGAGCAGGACGACATGTTGCCTGCTGCACGACTGATTCCCCTTCCTCTGTAACCGGAGCTTCTCCTCTGTGCAGGTGTGGACAGTCAGCTGGTCGCTCTGTTCCAGCCAAACTTCTCTCCCAGGAACCTTGTGCTGGTGGCTCGGAAGCACCGTGAATAGGGAGGAGAGGAAGTGAGAGTCTCTGGTCAAACTTCAGATTTCCCTCTGTGGTGGAAGAGGTCACACTTGAAAATGAAAGATGAAGAGTTCTACTTTAGGTGGCACTGTCTCAGCTGCCGAAACATTTTTACCGTGGAGCCGTTCAGATGTTCAGCTTCGAAGGAACATGCTGGAAATCTGAAGAACCTGAATGCTGGACACACAATGAACGTGGACTGTGTTGAATCCAGGCAGGAGCTTTCAGACCGTCCTGTGGTCGTCACGTTTCCTGCACCACAGAACAGGAGCAGGTGCGTGTTTGGATCCTTCGGGATGGTTTTAGTTTGTGCCGCTATTTTTGCTTGTTTTTATGTTGTTGTATTTTTTTTATTCCATTATCTTCCTGCTTTAAACCCGTGCTGGAGAATCCTGTTCTGTGCTTTATTGGACGTGGACCACAAAGCAATTCACAAAACCTGTGTTTCTAATTTCAGGCCCAGCAGCATGACGACTGTGTGTAAATGAAAACAGACGAAACTCTTTCACGGTTTTTTTCGCTCAGTTTGTGGTGAAAACAGTCGGAGATGAAGCTGTTGTGTTTACAAATGTGAATAAAAGTCCAGTTTTGTCCATAACTAGCCTCATCATTTCTGATACACTCACACGTGACTAGGGTTGCAAAATTCCGGGAATATTCAAAGTTGGAAACTTTCCATGGGAATTAACGGGAATAAACTGGAAATGTTGTGGGTAATTTATACTAACTGTATTTACCTTGTCATATACAGACATAAATATAAACATTTTGTTTTGTCATAGGCTGATTTGAGTCCTGAGGAAACTTTGGGCACTTGACTATATGCTTCTGCATCGTTGTGTCATTCTTAACATAGGTCTTTGCACAGTATTTGCAAATGTACACAGCCTTTCCTTCTACATTGGATGGGGTGAAATGTCTCCACACATGAGAGAGTGCACGTGGCATTGTTCTGTAGAATAAGATGAGAAAAAAGTTTGTAAAAAAACACTAATGCAATGCCAGAGATATAAATAGTTAGGCAAACAATTGGAATCGTCTGTAAACATCATTTAATATTGATGGATAAATGAATGGAAATAGGCTAGATGAACAGATGAACAATCCTCAATCAGCATGCTAATATTCCCAAAATTCCCGAGCTTAATATTCCCGTGGAAAGTTTCCGGAAAGTTTCCGCCCCTTTGCAACCCTACACGTGACTAATAACATGTATTATATCTACAGGGTCATTTTTATATACATTACCTTTTGTGATTTAAATGCTCAGAGCAGGTTTTACTTGAAACATATAGTTGTTGTTGAGGATGGTGATATTTAATTCCCCTCCACTCAAAAGCAGTGATTCTTACATGATCTTTGGATAAGAAAGTCACCACCTTGTCTTTTCAATGCTGTCTTACTGTTCGTCCGCTTGTGTAAAAGAATCCACTCTTATGTTTTGGGAATCTGAGTTCCAGACAACGCGGAGGACTGGTGTTACAGAAACATGCAACAAACAAGGTTTCAGTGCTGAAGTACCTTCCTTCCAGAAGTCAGAGTTATTGCGCCAGATTTATGCAACAAATCCCCCCCCCCCCCCCCCCCCCCAAGGTTCTACAGAAAACACATGATCACAACCAGATGTTGAGACTCGTACACAGCTCAGGTCCCTCGCTCTGAATTCCTCAGAACAGGGCGGCTGCTCTGAGACCAGTTTGGGCCTCACTTTGCGTCCAGCATCTCGTTGGCATGTGGCTCCCCAGTGGTCCGGAATCAGTTCCACGTTTGTAGAAACTCCATTCGCAGACTCGTACTCCACCTCCAGAGAGGAGAGCAGATGTCTGAGGCTTTGTGAAACTGCAGCAGAGTTGCTGAGGTTCCAGAGAGCTATGAAGTGTTTCATCCTGGTGGTTGTGGGACTGCTGCTGTCGCCTGAGCCAGCACACAGCGTCAGAGATGACCGGTCAAACTGCAAGCCGGTGACAGCCAGCTTCTGTCAAGGAGTGGGCTACACCACCACCCTCCACCCGACTGGAGTCACTGGCTACAGCCTGCAGCAGATTGGTCAGATCGTGGAGACGGCGTGTTCTCCAGCAGTCGCCACACTGATGTGTCGCGTGGTTGTCCCAGAATGCAGCTCAGCAGACGACAGCCGGCTGAAGCCGTGCCGAGCTCTGTGTGAGAAGGTCAAGAGCGACTGCGACTCTGCGATCAGAACCAAGCGCCTGTCGTGGCCCACGAGGCTCCGGTGTGAAGCTCTACCAGAGTCCAGCTGCGTGCAGGTGAGTGTGACAGGACGGGGGAATCGAGCGGGTATATCAGTGTTTGGAGAATATTCAAAGGGTTTTGGGAAACGTCCTTTTTTGCTTTGTTGCTGATATTTAAATGAGAGGATGGTTACCGCTCATTAACTGGATTCGTAGTTATTGTGTAATCTTGTTTACAAACAGAGCAACCAACAAACAAATGAAAAAGGCGAAAACAACCTCTTTGGGAAAGTTAATAAAGAATCCTGAATCTTAAGGTTCACACCGTGCAAGATTCAAGATTCAAGATTTTTTATTGTCAAATGAACAGAGATAACATGAAGGAGTCACTGTCAATGAAATGCTTGGGTCACACACCAGGGCCGGGTCTAGGCAGGGGCAAGAGGGGGCCTGGCCCCCTCAAATAAATGTTGTGCCCCCTCAAACTAAATCCCAATTTATAATAATAATAATATAATAAAGCACAATGCCCCCTCAAGATTTGTGGCTGCCCCCTCATACATGCCTGTCTAGACCCGGCCCTGTCACACACTCTCTTTAAGCAATGCTCAGTAATTTCAACCCCAAAAAATAAAATAAAAAAAGAAATAGTATAAAATAGAATAAAAAAAAGAATAAAATAGAATAACAATGAAATAGAATATCAAAAATTTTAAATAGAAAATAAAATATATACATCTAAATATCTATCTTTACAGATGGTGCATGTGGTCATATGGAACCCACAGAGCCACTTTGAATAACGTAGGTAAACGGGACAATTGTGGTTGTTGAAAACTGCAGAAGTAAGAATTTAGATTTTTCAGAAATGGTTAATTTTTGTTTTCTGTTCTTCCAGGGTCTGCAGCCCAGGGTCAGTCCAACTCCTCCGGCAACATGTCAGACCATCAGCTCCACATTCTGCTCAGACTTACTCTACACAGAAACCATATTGCCCAACCTTCTTGGCCACAGAACCCAGGAGGAGGCGAACCTGGAAGTTCATCAGTTTTTCCCCCTGGTGCGGGTGGGCTGCTCCTCTCGTCTGAAGCCGTTCCTCTGCTCCCTCTTCACTCCTCAGTGTGTGGCAGGGAAGGCTCGGCCTCCCTGCAGGACGGACTGTGAGCAGGCTCGCTCCGGCTGTGAGTCCCTGATGAACAAGTTTGGCTTCGTATGGCCTGAAAACTTCATGTGTGACACAATGACCACAGCATCCTGTGAACAGGTAAGTCTTCCCTGTTTGACCCAAACATGTGGACAAACGGATGTTAACTGAGGATGTTCTGATCCAGCTTCCTGATACAGTGACACTACTGAGAACCGATCCCACACTGGGCTCTTTAGGGACCGCAGTGGAATCGTGCTGATTTCGAAACAGAAACCTCACCATGACTCAGTGAGTGTTTCCAGAAATTCATAAAGACAGATATTATGAAACTGGACCTAATGTGCTCATCTCAGCTGCCTGTGGCCACTGGACAGAATCACGACTCCGGTTATGAGGCCTTGTTTCACTTAGATTTGCTCTGCTTGTGCTCAAACTGTGCGCTTGCACTCAGATATTTTGTTGCTTGCACTCAGATATTTTGTTGCTTGCACTCAGATTTCCTACCTGGACAAATCAGTCTGTCAACACCTAACCTGGCATTCTATTGGTTGGGAAATTCTGACAATCTCCCTGAACAAAAGATCTGAATGCAGAGGAAAAACTCCAAGAACAGACGTGTCAAGCTGGAGCGAAGGAAACCTGTGTGTAGGCGCAGAGTTTGAGCACAAGCAGAGCCAAGCAAAGCACATTCAAGGGGCTATTTGAGTGCAAGTGTGACGGTCTGTGCTTGTACTGCTGCTCTTTTCACTCATCTCTCATGACTCAGGCTTGGTAGAACAATTAAACTTTATTCTCTGTAACCACAAATGGAACACAATCATTCGGTGTAGTGGAAACTGCATCTCTCTGACACGTGATCGTATAGATTTGCCTTAAACTACTATAAACAAACATACCTGTAATCACAAATGGAACACAATCATCTATAAAAGAAAAGTTACAAAAAATGCATATTATTAAACACTAAATTAACCATAATTAACTAAAACACTGACAGACAGAATGGACACAACTTACTCGGTGTAGTGGAAACTGCATCTGAAGGAAAAAAGAGGTTTTCTCCCGCTAATCCCCACTAATCCCCGGAAGTTCCTGTTGTGGCCCTTCAAAATAAAATAAACACGGCAAAATAAAAGAAATACACAAAAAACAATGACTGCAGTTCCAAGTTGAACAGGATTTTAACAATTAACATATTTACCCCGTTACACAAGCACAGGGTTTGAGTGCAATTATTACACAACCTGAAGGTGAATCAGTCCTGCTCTTGAATAAAGAGCAAGTGTCACACAGATGAATGCTGGACGGACACATCCTGGTCAAAGTTTCTGTTTGAAAGGTCATGGAAGCGCTGCAGTAACAGAGTGTACATGCACTCGTGAGAAATGAAAACTACAGGAGTGACACAATAGTTGATAATTTACTGAATTGCGTTTCTGTTCGCACATCCAGGGTCAAGACAGCGTCGACGCCCAGACCTCGCTCGCCACCTGTCAGACCATCACGGTGCCGCTCTGCAGCGACCTCCCTTACACCGACACCGCGCTGCCCAACGTCTTCGACCACAAAACCCAGACGGAGGCAGATCTGGAACTACAACACTTTTATCCTCTGGTGAAAGTGAAGTGCTCCCCTCACCTGAAGCCTTTCCTCTGCTCCGTCTACACCCCCGAGTGTGTGGCAGGGAGGGTCCGCCCCCCCTGCAGGACGCTCTGCGAGCAGGCCCGGTCCGGCTGCGAGTCCCTGATGAACAGATTCGGCTTCACGTGGCCGGAGAAGCTCAGATGTGAAGCGTTTACTACGGAATCCTGTGAACACGTGAGTCTGCTCTTTATAACAACGTTAATCCTGATGTGTCCATAACCTGGGGGGGGAGAATATCTGGGTGATCATTCAAAGTGTTGTTTATTGAACATGACCAGGAATATGCCTTACTTACATACTATATAACTAACTAACTAACTAACTTACTGACTGACTGACTGACTGACTGACTGACTAACTAACTAACTGACTAACTAACTAACTTACTGACTGACTGACTGACTAACTTACTGACTAACAAACCAACTAACTAACTAACTAACTGACTGACTGACTGACTGACTGACTAACAAACCAACTAACTAACTAACTAACTAACTAACTAACTAACTGACTAACTAACTAACTAACTAACTAACTAACTGACTGACTGACTGACTGACTAACTTACTGACTGACTGACTGACTGACTGACTAACTTACTGACTAACAAACCAACTAACTAACTAACTGACTAACTAACTAACTGACTGACTGACTGACTAACTTACTGACTGACTGACTGACTGACTAACTTACTGACTAACAAACCAACTAACTAACTAACTGAATAACTAACTAACAAACTAACTAACTAACTAACTGACTGACTGACTGACTAACTTACTGACTGACTGACTAACTAACTAACTAACTAACTAACTGACTGACTAACTAACTTACTGACTGACTGACTGACTAACTTACTGACTAACAAACTAACTAACTAACTAACTGACTAACTAACTAACTAACTAACTGACTGACTGACTGACTGACTAACTAACTAACTAACTAACTGACTAACTAACTAACTAACTAACTAACTGATTGACTGACTGACTTACTGACTAACTAACTGACTGACTGACTGACTGACTGACTGACTGACTAACTAACTAACTGACTGACTAACTAACTGACTGACTAACTGACTAACTGACTAACTGACTAACTAACTAACTAACTAACTGACTGATTGACTTACTGACTAACTAACTAACTAACTAACTAACTAACTTTCTAACTAACTAACTTACTAACTAACTAACTAACTAACTAACTAACTAACTAACTAACTAACTTACTGACTAACTAACTAACTAACTAACTAAATAACTAACTAACTAACTAACTAACTAACTAACTAACTAACTAACTAACTAACTGATTGACTGACTGACTTACTGACTAACTAACTAACTGACTGACTGACTGACTGACTGACTGACTAACTAACTGACTGACTGACTAACTGACTAACTAACTAACTAACTGACTGATTGACTTACTGACTAACTAACTAACTAACTAACTAACTAACTAACTAACTAACTAACTAACTTACTGACTAACTAACTAACTAACTAACTAACTTACTAACTAACTAACTAACTAACTAACTAACTAACTAGCTACTCCTCAGTTGTGGTAGGAACGTCTCTTGCGGATCTCCCTGTTAAAGCTTAAACACGATACACAAACATAAAAGACACAAACTACAATATATTACAACACTATATCAACAAAAAGGTTCAATTTAAGAAGAAGCAGCTGGAAGTCATTGTTTATGTTTTATCACTCGTCACTCGTAATGGATCCTGATAATTATTGTCGGAACTAAAGCATGATTTTACAATTGTGGTGAAGACAACTCCCATGATTCCACACTTCTTCACGACATCTTCAAACTATATATTTTGTGTTGACTGAGATCGAGAGACCCCTAGTGGCCGAAGTTATATATACCTCGTTTACACCAAAATTAGCAGGTAAATGCAGGTTTTTGTTATCGCAGGTAAACCAGCTAAAAGAGATGTTGACTCCCATCGACAGAAGAGTTTGACTTTCTGTTTCTTTATTTTCCTTTCCCATCTTGTTCGTACGGTTTTGCAAACTGAGGCTGTCTCTCACCTCCCTACCTGAGGAGTGCGCCCCCTGGTGGTCACGTCGTACAGAACCTTCTCTCTCGCAGGTCACATGACAGTGTGCACCTGTGTGTTGTTTCAGTACGGAGTGGGCAGCAGTGGGGGGATCTGTGAGCCCATCACCATCCCGATGTGTGAGGGTCTGTCCTACAACCAGACCATCAGCCCCAACCTGCTCGGGCACACCACTCAAAGAGAAGCAGTCATGAAGATGTCCTTCTTCAACTCCATCGTGCAAACCGTGTGCTCGGTGGACATACGCCTCTTCCTGTGCAGAGTGTACGCCCCCCAGTGTGTGTCTGGGGAGGTGCAGCGGCCCTGCAGGTCTTTCTGTGAGCGAGCCAAACGAGGCTGTGAGGGGCTGATGAACAGTTTCGGAGTTTCCTGGCCGGCTGAGCTGCAGTGTGACTTATTCCCAGAGGAAAGGTGTATATCAGTAAGTCCCGGGCAATTTATCAAAGAATTCTGTGAAGTACAAAATACAGTTTTCAATCAGAACATTATCTAAATGCTGCATCAATGGATTTTGCTGACCATCTATATTCACCTGACATCTTCCCTTTCTCTTCTGTTACAGGAAGACAGCAGGTCTGAGGTATTTATAATGTTTAGATAAAACCTTGTTGTACTCACTGTATTTCACCACAGAGTTAAAGGTCGGACTTACAGTCTTGTGTGAAACTTGTTTCCTGTTCCCAACAGACGCTGAATGCAGAAGCCGTTCTCACTAAGCTGAACGCTGGCGGCTTCACTGTTCGTGGCAAATGTCCGTTTTCTTCCCACTAATTCTGACTCTTATCTCATGTGAATGACAAATGTTGAACCTCGATCCGTTCTTCCTCGTTCTAGCCTTGAGTCTGAAGACGGCCCGTCTGCTGTTGGCTCTCATGGATGTATCCTTCAGAACCTTCCCTCTTTTCTCATGAGCTGTGGTTCAATTCAGAGGCTGCACCGATGAAAAGACTGTAAATAAAGATCCATGACGGCTCCGGGAAAGTGAAGCCAAAGTGTCTCAATTGCCCCCTGGTGGTGGCTTTTCACACTGATTTATGTTCGGGTGCAGTTCAAGATGGCAGTGATCGAATCAGAGATATTTTGGCTCCAAGATCCGGATAGTAGGAGGAAGTGGAAACCTGTCATCCATCTTAATTTTGCTGTCAACTGTCCAAAGAGTACGGCATATCAAAAATCATGTGTAGAATGATTCATGACTTCCTTCATCTCCCAAGTTTTGTTTCCCCAGTCGAATCCTTACGACTAAAAACCTGAGAATTCAAGTAAACCAGCAGTTTAGACCAAAATACCCCAAAATGTTATTGTGTCTTAATGTTTTATTCAGAGTATTGTACAACAAGAGGGAATCTGGATGAATATATCATATTTGTCTGTAATATACGCCGCTTTGCAATCATGTGTTGAGCTGTAGAATTTCCATTTATTTGAGCTCTTTAACAGCACATTCAGTCGGACAACACTGGAGACCTGGATGTGCTGGAGCTCTTCAAGCTGGAGCATTATGTGGCCATCATCAGGAGGGAGTACGTGGAGAGCTACGAGAGCAGGAACCCCTCCTCCGTCACTCAAACCCAAATGGAGAAAGCTCTGTCTGTCCACGGTAAATACACAAGAAACACACAAAATACACAAATCAGCATTTATCTTCTAACACGTCTCAATTCTGCCATTTTAACAGAAATAAGACATTACAAATATGTGAAAGCTAAAGATAGAATGAAGATAAGACAACTGCCTGAGTTAATCACCTGGTTTCTTTTGTCACTCAGACTTCAGTTTAGACGATGGAACCTTTCAAACTCTGTGGCGCGAACACGGCTCCCGAGGTGGGATCGACTACGATGAGTACGTGGCGCTCCTCACCAGACTCCAGATCCTCAGAGGTAAGTACCAGCAGGTAGAGAGAGACGTCCTCACAGACACGTGGGACATGAAGGACAAGGACGAAGGTCAGAGCAGCACAGCAGGGAACAGGGAGGACACCAGCGGTGGAGGAGACGTTTAGTTCAGACAAGAGCGCTCAAGGAAAAATCAAAGTTATGTTAGTAAATATGTACTTTCATGTAAATATGGACTTTAAGTATTGAGAGTAAAGGCCTTTGCACATCAACAGAGACGTCACGAAATACAAAGGAAGATGGAACCAAACCAAAAATGTAATAACCTGGACTCATTGGAATTCTATCACCGAAGTCAAAACTTGCATTGACTTGCAGAGTGAGCCTCTGCTAGTGAGACGGTCTAATACATCATAACTACATCAGTATGGAGCCTCTGCCGCGTTTCTGTTTCTGCAGATACAAATATTCTCCCCATCGTTTAGTCTTAATCACTTCTATTGCTGTTGTGTAATCTTGCTCATAAGCAGACCAACAAACAAACAAACCACCAAACAACATAATGTAGTGGAGTTGGAAGTGAAAATGATCTAAAAATAAATCTACTGAAGTAGAGATGCATGGAACATGAACTTCTTCCAGTAAAGTAGTAGGTAAACGTACTTTGTTAGATTCAATCATGGCTGAAACAGGAAGTTTGTGACCACATTTGGTGTAAAAATCCAGATTCCACTTTCATATTTGCCAACAGAATATTTTGTGTTTCAGGTCGTTTCAAGGCCCACCTGCTGAGTCTGCCATGTGACTGCCAGGTCGCCAGCTTCTCTTTCAAGCAGGTGACAATGTTTGGATTCATCTCATCAGATTCTTTGAAACCTCCATCATATCGACGCCTCTTGTGATAATCTCGCTTGGCTAAACTGCTTTGATGATGTTCAAGTTTCAGGAATTAAACTCTTTCATTTATATTTTGCTTGATTAATGTTATATCACTGACAAAGTGACACCTTTTAAATCTTAAGTTATTGAAGGTTACTTGTGTTATTTACACGTTGTTTTCTTTCTCTCTTTTCAGTTCTTGAAATCAGCCATAATCTGAGAATCAAGTCCGAGCTGTCAGGACAAATCTCTACGTAAAGCAAAGCGTCACCGTGAAGATGCAGAAATGTTCAACATGAGGCTTCGTCCTTTTCATGCCTGAAGTTTGAATTGTGTCACTGTGTTGTCAGTGATGCTAAAATTGTATTTTCAAATCAAATAAAAAGCCATTTGTAAAATTGTTACTCATATTAAAACTACAATTCTGCAAACTTCTCCTGCTTCTTCGTCGCTCTTTGAATCTGATGAAATGAAATGTTTGAGTGACAAACCAGTGTGTGTCTGTGTTAGTGGGTTAAAGCGGAAACACGCCCCCCCCCCCCCCCCCCCAACACAATTTTATTTTCAGTTTCATTTTCCTTGAAAGGAAAGGCGACTCCCAGTGCTCCTGTTGGTTTCACCCTGAGCTGTGTCTCCGTCTCCAGCTCCAATCTGATCCACTTCTCCACTGAAGGTAATTCCTGTGATCTCCTGTAAAATGCTTTCATGTTCAATGTACGTTAACTTTGAGGAGGCAGTGGACATGGTACACAGACACACACATGTAGTGTAGATAACACACGTTGGATCAGGTCTCTAACCAGTGATTCTGCTGTGGCTCCTCCCACTGAAGTGACAGTGATATGTCAGGTAAAGTCTTAATGTGGTTGAACTCACTCATTATCTGAATTTGCATTCACTTTAAAAACACAAAGGTTCTGTTTTTCTGAGATAACTCTAATCTAGTGTTTTGATGAAGTTACACTTGTTCATCTACGTGTAACTGCTGCACTCTGAGACAGTCTTGTGTTTGGCAACGTTTCTTCTATTAGTGATATGACGTGTAGAGAACTGTCAGACTCTCCTTCTGTATAAATATCAGTGAACTACAAAAGACTAACATACGAAATATTTGAATTATGGACAAAAATGAAAATTATATTTCCTTTATCCATCATATCCCCATAAAATGCATAATATGTACCATACATAATCATGTCGTGCAGTATTTATAAAACGTTATTATATTGTTATGATCGGAATTTCAGAGATAATTATCTAAGAAAAACAGACAATCCCCCCCCCCCCCCCCCCCCAAGTGAATGCAATACACTTCTGTGCAACAGAGGTTAGAATCAGATTGTTTTGCTTGTTCCAGAAGACATGTCGCCTCCTCTTCCTCCTCCTCTTCCTCCTCCTCTTCCTCCTCCTCCTCCTCTCCCTCCTGCTCCTCCTCCTCCTGCTCCTCCTCCTCTTCCTCCTCCTCTTCCTCCTCCTCCTCCTCTTCCTCCTCCTGCTCCTCCTCCTCTTCCTCCTCCTCTTCCTCCTCCTCCTCCTCTTCCTCCTCCTGCTCCTCCTCCTCCTCCTCCTCCTCCTCCTCCTCCTCCTCCTCCTCCTCCTCCTCCTGCTCCTGCTCCTGCTCCTCCTCCTCCTCCTGTTCCTCCTCCTCCTCCTGTTCCTCCTCCTCATCCTCCTTCTGCTCTTCCTCCTCCTCCTCCTCCTCCTCCTCCTCCTCCTTCTTCTGGTTTTCACCTCTAACCTTTTCTCATACATTAAGAATTTATTATCTGATTATTACCACTTGATTTTTGAATTCCTTCCTTTAACTGATCCTGAAACTCAGTTATTTCTTGTCTGATTGTTTTGAATCACATGTTTAGATTCTGTATCGTCTCCTCAAACTCTCAATCTGCTTCACAGATGGATCCAGTTAATGATGTCGTACTGCTGTGCTTTAATTTAATCTCTAATGAGGAAATCCATCCAACAATGGGATGTTCACATAGTGACATGGGGCCATGTGCAACAATCCCCGTTGTTGCAGGGACGGCCTCAGTGAATGCTGCTGCAGCGATGGCCTTTGTTCCTCCTGGTCTTCTTCTGTGTAAGTAGCAGTTAAGGAAAAAAACCATCAGCTCCTCTTACTGGTCTAGAAATATTTACCATCATCCTCTCTTTCCTCATTTCGCATGTTTAAACTAGTCTTCCCCTTCTTCCCTACAGACGGAATGGTTGGAAGCCTGCTGAGCCCCTGGTGGAGCAAGGATGAAATCAAGGATGAAATCAAGGATGAAATCAAGGCTGAAATCAAGGATGAAATCAAGGATGAAATCAAGGATGAAATCAAGGATGAAATCAAGGATGAAATCTGGGATGAAATCAAGTTAGAAATCAAACTATCTCAGATCATGATGGTGCTCAGTGCTCAGGAGAAGCAGAAGCTTTATAATCATATCGTAAACGTCGAGGTCCTGAACGACATACAGTGGACAGATTTTGTCGACCTGTTAACTCAGGTGTATACTCAGCCCAGAATGAAGCGGCAGATTCTCGAAACTCTCATACCGTTTTTAAAAAAAATGTATGGAGGCTTTGTAAAGAGGCTTCAGGGACTTCATTAAAAGTAAAATCCCAGTGCAGTTTGTGTGGTGTTGATTCTTTTCATAAGAACATAGTTAGGTGTTAGCTTAAATTGTACTTTCAAATCAAATTAAAAGCCCTTTTGTGAAATTGTTACATCTCATATTAAAACTACAGTTCTGCAAACTTCTCCTGTATCTTCGTCGCTCTTTGAATCTGATGAAATGAAATATTTGAGTGACAAACCAGTGTGTGAAACTCAGTTATTTCTTGTCTGATTGTTTTGAATCACATGTTTAGATTCTGTATCGTCTCCTCAAACTCTCAATCTGCTTCACAGATGGGTCGAGTTGATGATGTCATACAGCTGTGCTGTTATTTAATCTCTAATGAGGAAATCCAACCCACAATGGCAAGTTCAGTTGGTGCCGTGGGGACCGTTACATCGATGGCCGGTGCTGGAGCGATGGCCTTTGGTCCTGTTGGTCTTCTTGTGGGTAAGTAGCGGTTAAGAAAAAACAGATCAGCTCCTCTTACTTGTCAAAAAATATTTACCATCATCACATTTGAGACGAGAGAGCGACTGTTGGACTCATCAATATCCTCTCTTTCCTCATTTTGTATGTTTAAACTCTTCTTCTCCTTCCTCCCTTCAGGCGGAATGGTTGGAACGGTGCTGACCTGCATGCGGAGCAAGGATGATGTCAAATCGCTGCCTCAGAACTTAATGGACCTCAGTGATCAGGAGAAGGAGGATCTTTATAATCATCTCAGGCATGTCCTGAGAAACCTTCAGTGGAGAGATTTTGCCGACCTGTTTTCTCAGGTGTTGAAGCAGTCCAGCCTGAAGCAGCAGATTCTCAGAGCTCTCATCCAGTATTTCAAAATGATGTGATCTGTTTGTAATGAGGCTTCAGGGACTTCATTAAAGTAAAATCCAGTGCAGTTTGTGTGGTGTTGATTCTTTTCATAAGAACATAGTTTAGTGTGAAGCATATTTAAGGTTGTATATTTAATATCCATCAAGGGAACCACGGATCGAACACGTTACCGGCAGCAACAAGATCATCTGCTCTGCGTTTGTGAGGTAAAAATAAATAAAAGGTTGTCAATTAGATTCTGAGTCAACCTGGGGTTTAGCAGATTTCATCAGAAGTGATTTGAGAAACGACCTCAGAGGTGAAGAGCAGCTGATTTGAGGTCGTCACATGAGGAGAAACACCTGCAGTCTGTTCCACAGCAACTTGGAAGATGAACAACTTCTGTACAGATGACAAATCAAATATCAACAGTCGATAATGTCCATTAATCTGCTTGTTAAGCAAGAATACGCAGAAGCTACAGGAAGGACTTCCAGGAAACTTTGCGGGAGGATGTGTTGTGGGTCAGGGAAGTGGTGCTGGGTCATTTTCTAAAACATGTGTCTGTGCTAATATCTATAAACAGGTGAAATGGATCTGGATGGCTGCTCTGATGCTGTCAAACAAATCAAGTATCTTTATTTGAGTACTGAACTTTAATGAGTTATTGTAAAGGAACCAGTATTTAACCATATCAGAGACTTTGGTTAAAGGAAACCAGGTTTACAGGTGACAGGAAACATCTCCTCGAGGCAGACGCCAGAATGAGACTTGTGTTCAAGACTCGAAAACACACAAGAGCAGGAAGCAGAACAAACATGAACACAACAGGAAACATGTGACAAACTAAGACAGGAAGCACTAACAAAAGGTCTGGAAGGGACTGCAGACAAACCAAATCCTTCTGACCTGGAGAAGAAAGATCAAAACCTCTTTCACAGCTTTGAGTTGAATAAAGAAAATAAAGTTCAACTGACTCACAAACAGGAGGATGAGTGAGGAGTGAGGCTGGTGAACATGCTAAGCTAATGATCACCTGAAGATGGCGCTGGTGTGCAGGTGTTTACTGGCTTTGGAAAGTCTTTGTGTCTGAAGAGTTTTACAGTCGACTGAGTTTATATATGTATGTGTGTATACATACATATATATATGTGTGTGTATACATATACAAACAGAAAAACTGAAAATGATAAAGATAGATTAAATAAAGATGGATCAAATACTGGAAGAGGAGCAAGAAAATCCATGAAATAAAAAGTTGTGTTTTACAGAAAAATATTGAATTAAAAAATGAATAATAAACTGTCAAACACATAAATAGAGAGATTTTTAAATGACAATATTAATTCAGTTAATAGCCCAAGAGCCGGTCTGGAGTTACACGCAGGTCTGCAGGGAACAAGAACAAAGAGAACAAGATGTCTCACTGTGGGTTTTTGTTCTCACTTATATTATAATTTAAAAGCCAGAACCAGAAGACCTTCAACAGGGATCGTGTGATGAAGG
This sequence comes from Limanda limanda, assembly GCF_963576545.1. Lineage (NCBI taxonomy): Eukaryota > Metazoa > Chordata > Actinopteri > Pleuronectiformes > Pleuronectidae > Limanda > Limanda limanda. Next base: position 1,502,621 of record NC_083646.1, on the reverse strand, counting down.
CAGATCTGATAAATAAGCAAGACCAAGGACTTTATAAACCAATGAAAGGTTATTAAAATGAATGCTGAAGCATCCAGCGCAGTGACTTGGACGACATACGAGTTATGAAGCAGCTGGAGATGAATTATGTCCAGAACTCAGATCATCACAGCAGCTTGTGGAGTCTCTGCGTCGGCCTGAGAGAGTCACTCTCTGCTCATGCTCCTCACGTGAGGAAATCCTGTCTAATCCGATTCCTCATCTGTGATTTATCAAAGTTCAAAATGAGAAGTAGAGACTGTCAAACACCCGGTAGACACGCTACATGTTTATTAACTTCACACATGATCACATGTACAGTTACTGAGGTGAAGGCAGAGACATGTTTAACGTTTAGTATGAAATGGAATGTTACAGTGACATCTTAATCTCGTAAATACAAGAGATATAATAAAAAGTTAAAGACGGCGGGTCCATATAACGATCACATGCTGTTAAGGGGAGAATGTGATGTTTCTGCTGTGGTTCCTCTTCAGACGCCCATGGTGACCTGGATGAACTGGAGACAGAGAAACACGCAGCGTTATTCAATGATATAAACACAGGACTGATGTTTTGTGTGTGTGGTTGTGTGGTTGTGTGGTTGTGTGCGTGTGTGTGCAGCAGAATCTGTGAGACCTACGTCATCGTACTGAAACGCGGCGCAACCAGTTTGGGTTGTGTCTCTTCTTCTGAACTGATCTGGAAAATAAAAGCACATTGATCAGGATTTTTTCCAGATTCTGAGCCTTGTGGTGACGGCAGAATCTTAACCACATGTTAATTTACACAAATCTGAACACTGATCAGCTGCATTTATCAAACGTTGGCAGCAGGTTTTAGTTTCCTGGGCCACTCACCCGTCAGGATGCGCAGTCGGATGCAGCAGCTCAGGAACTCGTCGAAGGTGATCCTGCCGTTCAGGCTGTAGCGCTTCATGATGATGTTCAGCGCCTGAGGACTCAAACCGTAGCCTGCACACAAACACAATCCACTTCACACTCTTGTCATATTTATTCTATGCAAGATTATGATTTTATTACTGTAAAATCACAACTTTATACTTTTAAATATGTTTTGTTCTTGTAAAATTTACAACTTTTTTCCTGTGAAAGTACGTTTTCACAAACCAAAGCTGGCAACGGCCTTCTGCAGCTCCTGGCCATCCACGCTTCCACTGCGGTCCTGGCCAACACACACGTCTCTCTTTTTAGTAGTTTGTCCTGACTCTTGTTGAGGGTGAAGGACAGAGGATGTCTCACCATGTTAAAGCTCTATGAGACAAACTGTGATTTGTGAATATGGGCTATACAAATAAAATTTGATTGATTGATTGATTGATTGATATATGCAGCAATCCTGAGATTAAATTCAATACTTTTCAAGACCTTTTTCAAGACCCTGCTAATATTTTTCAAGACTCCAGCGCCACTAGGAGCTGTAACCGGTTACATCAGCAACACAATTGAGTTTGATATTGCAAAATTAAATGAAGTTTGCCAGAACTTCTATGTAGCACTGTATCAACACAACAGAATTCAGATAGGCCGGGAGGGAATAAAGCTCAAAAGAATAAATTGAGTTACTCAGCCAAAAGGCACAATTTATTGATGGACCCTGGACCCTCTTGGAAGAGGATATAGTACATTTTAGAGTAAAGATGCATCAATCTGGTCCACTTTGAGAGACAAATTAAGAGGCTAGATTGAAATTAATATGGCAGTCAGAATCTACTTGTTGTGTGAGAAACACTGCACAGACACACTGAGCAGTAAATGGTTCAGTCAACTCTGCAATAGGCACTTTTATAATACTTTAAATAATACAACTATTTTGCAGCATAAATAACCCAAATCAGATCAACATTGTCACTGATATAATGCTACAACTTTCTCAAAAAGAGCCACCATGTGGCATGTCTTTAGTGCAACAAAGTGTTAAACTGACATACACAGGGAAACTAGTCTGGTATCTCACCTGAAGGAAATTACCACCTGCGCAATTCTCCCAGTATTATGATATAATAATAGAACTCAGAAATGTACGTGTGTAAACTTTGAAGATGGACAAAACTAATTGAGCTGTGGGAGTGCTCACTCCTTACAAATATGATTCATGGCATGTGCCTCAGTTCAGTTGCTTTGGTTTCCAACCACTTTTCAGTTTGCACCAGCTCAGTGCGTGGCGTGTTACTGTTGTTTCGAGACAACACAACACTTCTGCAGTGCGCAGCGGCTGTGTGAACCCAGCGTCACTCTGAGGTCTGGACAAGTTGAAGCGGCGACAACTGAGTTAACGTTAGCAACGCTAGCAGTAACGTTACTAGCTTCAGCTGTCGTACTCATACTGGGTCATGTTACAACATTAGCCGAGGAAGGTGTTGCCCAATGCTCGATGGACAACCGCTGTCTGCGTGACGCAGTGGCTTTGTGGCTAGCTCCTCGCACATGTGAACGGAGCACATTGATCCCCATTGAAGCTAAACTCATTTTCTTTCTACAGACCGAACAGGAAGGCCCCCGTCATTCCCAGCGACGGGCTTCAGCCAGGGCTTGAACTGGATGGATGGATGGATTTGTATTTATATAGCGCTTTTCTAGTCTGATGAAGACCACTCAAAGCGCTTTACAGTTTTACATTCACCCATTCACACACACATTCATACAGTGCATGTACTTGCAGCACTTTGTTATTCTATGGGGGGCTATTTAGGGTTCAGCATCTTGCCCAAGGACACTTCGGCATGCAGATGGTTCAGACTGGGGATCGAACCACCGACCTTCAGGTTTGAGGACGACCACTCTACCCCTCAGCCACAGCCGCCCTCTGCTCGTGTTCCAACCACGACTCGGCGAGTTTACACTTCCTCATTGCCTGTTCCTTTGCAGCCATATAAATAATTAATAGCGCACTATTCGCGGGTAGGCCATCCTCTACATGGAAGATTCAACAACGACAAGTGCTACTCGCGCTGCAATGACGCGACAGACGTTGCCTGTGTAGTTCCTGTTATAAGCAGGGTGTTGGTTGGGACTCTTGTTTTGAAGGGGGGTTCTAACGGAAGGGGGTGTTGTCCAGAGAGAAGTTTTGAAGTGCGAAGGAAAATAGACTGGTGCGATGTCCCGATTCAATAACCATCATAATAATTTTTCCGCTGAGGCCTGACAGTATAAGAGGAAAAAACCATCGGCTACACCTCTAATGAGTATTGAATTTGAAAAAGATTCAAGACTTTTTAATGCTTTTTAAGGGTCTTGATTTTCCCTAATTTTATATATCAACTTTTAATACTTTTCAAGTCCCGTGGATACCCTGATAACTTTCTCTGTTGAACTCAAATGCAAACCAGTATTGGCTGTCTTTATCAATTTAAACACTGAAGAATGCATTTGCCAGATCAACAACAGAGAACCATTGACTATCCTTCAGAACTTGCTAATGGATTGTTTAAAGAATTTGCAACAGAGGGAGCGCGTTGTTGTACTGCAGCGTTGACAACTTACAAATCTTAGATGAATCGCAAATCATCAGGTTGTGTTTTATCAAAAATACTCTTCACCGGAAAATATCGGAGTGTGCACTAGTGCAGGGGTTTTCAACTGGTTTGTCCCAGGGACCATCGTTCTGACTAGAAAGTAATCCGCGGCCCACTGATGTGCCTACGTGTGTGTGTGTGTGCGTGCGTGCATGGGGATAGAAGGAAGTTTTAAAGGAGACATATCACGAACATTCCACTTTTGTAGTGCTTCTACACGTTAATATGGGTATCTGGCATGTCTACAGTCCCCAAAACTCTGGAAAAAAACAACTCCTGCGATTTGTTATGATTCCTCTATGTCAGAAACAATACGCTTGAGTGCGTGCAATGGGATTACGAGCGATAAGTACGTCATTGTCGAACCATGCCCATGTAGGGAGTCTCGCTACATGGCCTTGGACCGCCCCCCACCATCATCAATCAATCAATCAATCAATCAAGTTTTATTTGTATAGCCCACATTCACAAATAACAATTCGTCTCATGGGGCTTTAACATTGTGTGACATCCTCTGTCCTTAACCCTCAACAAGAGTAAGGAAAAACTACTAAAAACCCTTTTCACAGGTAAAAATATGTAGAAACCTCAGAGAGAGCCACATGTGAGGGATCCCTCTCTCAGGACGGACAGAAGTGCAATAGATGTCAGGTGTAAGAAAACATCATCAGGATTTTTAGCAGCATCCATTAGGCTAAACATTTTTCAATACTATGTGTCAGGCAGTCCCGCTGCAATCACAGTCTCTGGCCAGCAGCAAGACCACGATCCAGCATCAGGATGGGATCCACTATAATCCACAGTCATTGTCCACCGCCGCCAGTTAGAATCCATTATCAGCTGCCGCCTCGGTCGTGGTCCCTCATCATCCGATGCCAACGCGACAAAGGATCCTCCATTACAACGACGATCAGCTGGCACGATACAGAATCCACCGAACTGGATCCACCATTGCGACCTCCGACACGCGATCCACAATCATAATCCATGGTGCGGCCACAGCTGTGGCCCTGCATCCGCGGGCGCTAAGGCACAGAAACTCCGGGAAAAGGGGTCAAGTTAGTAACATGTACTGATCAGATAAGAATTATCTTGATGTGATAAATATGGAGAAAAGGAAGGAGAAGCAGGAAAGAGAAGCTCCGTGTGTCTTGTGTCATAAATTCCCTGTGCGTCTTAGCATCATCAGGGGTTTTTGCCATTTAATCAAATTTGGAACATCGCACAAATTAGCTCTAACTATAAGCTTTATCAAAAAGGAAGGTTTTGAGTCTACTTTTAAACGAACAGAGCGTGTCTGCCTCCCTAACTGAAAGTGAGAGATTATTCCACAGCAGTGGGGCTTGATGGCTAAAAGCTCTGGCTCCTACTCTACTTTTAGAGACTTTAGGGACAACAAGTAAACCTGAGTTCTGGGATCGGAGTGCTCTAGTAGGTTGATATGGAACTAACATCTCTTTAAGGTAAAGAGGTGCCATATCATTAAGGGCCTTGAAGGTGAGGAGGAGAATTTTAAATTCTATTCTAGATTTAACAGGAAGCCAGTGTAGCGATGCTAATACTGGAGAAATGTGCTCTCTTTTCTTAGTTCTCGTCAGGACACGTGCTGCGGCATTTTGGACCAGCTGCAGAGTCTTTAACGACTTGCTGCTGGAGCCTGATAATAATGAATTACAATAGTCCAGTCTCGATGTAACAAAGGCGTGGACTAGTTTTTCTGCATCTTTTTGCGAAAGGACATGTCTGATTTTTGAGATATTACGCAAGTGGAAAAACGCGGTCCTAGAAATTACTTTTAAGTGACTATTAAAGGACAAATCAGGATCGAAGATCACTCCCAAGTTCCTGACTGTGTCATTGGAAGCAAGGGCAATGTCATCTAGCGCAGCTATATCATTAGATAATGTATCTCTAAGGTGTTTAGGGCCGAGTATTATAACCTCTGTTTTATCTGAGTTTAATAAGAGAAAATTGCGGGTCATCCAGGTTTTTATGTCCTTGAGACATGCTCGAAGTTTAGTTAATTGATTACTTTGATCAGGTTTTATTGACAAATATAACTGGGTGTCATCCGCATAACAGTGAAAATTTACCGAGTGTGTCCTGATAATGTTTCCTAGTGGAAGCATATATAATGAGAATAAAATTGGGCCGAGCACAGACCCCTGTGGGACACCATGGTTAACTTTGGTGCGCACCGATGACTCATCATTGATTTGAACGAATTGGGAGCGATCAGCAAAATAAGATTTAAACCAGTTTAAGGCCGTTCCTTTAATGTTAATTAACTGTTTTAGTCTCTCTAATAAAATTTGATGGTCAATTGTGTCGAATGCTGCACTGAGATCTAACAGAACGAGGACAGACACAAGTCCCTGATCTGAAGCTATTAGAAGGTCATTAGTGACTTTTGCCAGGGCTGTCTCTGTGCTATGATTGGTTCTAAACCCAGACTGAAAGTCTTCATATATATTATTTTCCTGGAGAAACTCACACAGCTGATTGGCTACAACTTTTTCTAAGATTTTAGATAGGAAGGGGAGATTAGATATTGGCCTGTAATTTGCTAAAACCTCTGGGTCTAGGGTGGGTTTTTCATCATCTCACCGGCTCCGTCGGCGCCGTCTCCCCTGGGAGAGATGGTGGAGCTAGCATTAGCATTTGCGCCAACTGAGCTCGCTTTTCCATCACTCAGAGCCGGTGAGACGATGGAGCCCGGGCTCCATCGTCTCACCATTTCATATGCATGCAGGTTTGCATCTGAAATGGGAGGACGGACTGATAAGAGCAGACTAGACAGCCAACACTACAACGTCACATTCTTCAATACTATCAAAAGGGTTCTGGGGAGGAAACCAGTCAGGTAGGGGAAACACATTTCTGGGCTTATTAGCAAGATCATCGCAGGACAGTTGCCTATATGCACCAACATGGCCGGTCACCGTATCACCAACCCTCCTTTACATAAAGGCCTTCATGCATGTAAGGGTGCATGAACAAAATCATAATATAATGCCAAAAGTAAGTAGTACAGGAACTAACAGTTGAACTAGCATCGCACGCCAGGGGCCAAGTTTGTTAACCAGCCATCTGTTGAATGAATGAATATTTAGGTAGATAAGGATACAGTATGCCTTTCCCACAATGCCATGCAAAATTAGTGAGCATGGCTCTGCCGTTGTTATTGATTACCATTCCATTTCAGGAGACACTTTTATTATACAAATAAATGTCACAAGAAGCATTTCCTAGGGATTGGCCTGTAGAAACATGGCAGTAACACATCTTATAATGTCGTGACTGTAGATCTCATTGGTGTGTCATCAGGTATGCAGATACATTTACTGACTTATCATTGTTAGAAGTTTGAGCATTACATTTACATACTGCAACCTGTTTGGGGAGGAGGATTGCATCAAGCATCAGAGACACTAGAGCATAATATACATTTGATTTGTCTCTGTTTCCAAATTGTGCAAAATGATGTACTACACCACATGCATACTGTCTATGTAGATATTGACCCTTTTCCCTTCAGTCAATTTGCATGCTTCTGCAGACAGAGAAGCAGGGAATGGTCATGCAATCAATGTATCACGTGTTGTGTCTGAATTGCTAGACACTGATCCATCTACAAGCAGTTCAAAGTCTGGATTCTGCAACAGCGTTTCCTGTAAGTCTGGTCTGGAGGAACAAACTTAGGTTATTTTACGACACAGATATGTTGTTCACCATCTCCTTTTGTTCGAAGAAGAGTAGCTGCGTTTAGAACATTACATCTTTTTTCAGTGATGTTAAGCATTTCCAACAGAATAGCATGTTATTGATAGCATCATAAACACAGCATTAGGGATCAACAGGGTGAGTAGGGAGTATCCTTCTAAATCCTTGGATACCATGACAGTCTCATCTGAAGCTGCTACAGCTCTAAGACAAGTAAGGAGGCATGTATCAACAGGATCAAGTTTTGCTGAGAAACGTGCTACAGGTCTGTGTTTGCCCCCCTTGGTCTGGGAGTGGCACTGATGTCATGTAGCCCCCCTTCTTGTCAACTGCTTATGTGAAAGGTCGGTCAGGGTTCGGTAGTCATAAAGTCGGGGTTGTTTGTAAGGTCAGTTTCAAGTCAGTAAAAGCTTTCTCTGTGTAATCAGTCCATATAACTTTACTATATGCTTGTAAGCCTGTGTGCGATTGCGCTGAGGGCTCTTTAAGGACAGCATAGTTAGGAATAAATGATCTGTAATAAGAATCCATCACAGGAATGAAATCACTTATTTCTTTGAAACGGTTTAAGAATATTTTAAATTACTGTTACTCTATTAGGGGTGAGGGATTTGCTCTCTGCTGTGATCACATGCCCTAAAAATTCAACTTGTTCTTTTACAAACTTGTACTTTTTCCGGCTTGCCTTATGACCTCCTGCAATTAGATGTTTTAGGAGAGCTATAGAATCATTTGCACAATATTCTTCAGTTGGAGAACAAATCACAAATCATTAAATCGTCAACATATGGTAAAAGTGCTCTTGTTATCTCTGATGATCTTAAGCTTTCTTTTAGTGCCTGGTTGTAAATGGTCAGTGATTCACAATAGCCGTGACGAAGGCATGTGAATGTATAACCAGGGTATATGCAGCAATCCTGACATTAAATGCAATTGTAGCGAGGTGGTGGCTATGGGTAATATTTTGTTGCCTACAACGCCACCTGAGGAGTCTCACCTCAGGAATATTATGAAAGTGTGGTGTGCGTGCAACAGCCCAGGTTCGTTTAAATCACTGGGCAAGAGATGTGTTTAAATCAATATAAAACTATTTTCACAAATCACAGTTTGTCTCATAGGGCTTTAACATGGTGAGACATCCTCTGTCCTTCACCCTCAGCAAGAGTCAGGACAAACTACTAAAAACCCTTTTAACAGGTGAAGACACGTAGAAACCTCAGAGAGACACATGTGAGGATCCGTCTCCCAGGACAGACACAAGTGACACAGATGTGTAGAGGAGAACATCATCAGGAGAAAGGTTTTAGCAGCATCGATGAGGGGAAACATGTTGAAGGATAACTTCAATACTATGTGTGAAGCAGTCCTGCTGCATCATAGTCTCTGGTCAGCAGCAGGATCATGATCCAGCATCAAGATGGGATCCACTATAATCCACAGTCATTGTCCACTGGCGCCAGTTAGGATCCATCATCAGCCGCCGCCTCGGTCCTGGTCCGACATCCTCCGATGCCAACGCGACAAAGGATCCTCCATTACCATTACGATCAGCCGGCACGATACAGAATCCACCAAACTGGATCCACCATTGCGACCTCTGATGCGCGGTCCACAAATCGTAATCCATGGTACAGCCACAGCTGTGGCCCTGCATCCGCGGGTGATAAGGCACAGGGACTCCGGGGGAGGGGTCAAGGGTCAGAAACATGTACTGATCAGATAAGAATTACTTTGATGTGATAAGGATGGAGAAGCTGGAAAGAGAAGCTCCGTGTGTCATGTGTCAGTAATTCCCTCTAACCCTAACCCTAACCCTTTTTGCCTTTTAATCAATGATACAATGATACAGGCCGAACTTGAGGCTACACTGAGGCTGAAGGTAAATCTGACTGGCTACTGGTTTGTATGGTAGTATGATGAAAACCATGTGGCCCACTCAGTAGATCAGACATCAATACCTCTATGCCTTTTTAAACTAAACGCCTCCTATTTTGGAACATAGGACAAGTTACTTTCTGCCGCACTAATTAGCTCTAACGATAAGCTTTATCAAAAAGGAAGGTTTTAAGCCTACTCTTAAACAAACAGAGCGTGTCTGATTCCCGAACTGAAAGTGAGAGATTATTCCACCCTGGTTATACATTCACATGCCTTCGTCACGGCTATTGTGAATCACTGACCATTTACAACCAGGCACTAAAAGAACGTTTAAGATCATCAGAGATAACAGGAGCACTTTTACGATATGTTGACGATTTAATGATTTGTGATTTGTGCTCCAACTGAAGAATATTGTGCAAATGATTCTATAGCTCTCCTAAAACATCTAATTGCAGGAGGTCATAAGGCAAGCCTGAAAAAGTACAAGTTTGTAAAAGAACAAGTTGAATTTTTAGGGCATGTGATCACAGCAGAGAGCAAATCCCTCACCCCTAATAGAGTAACAGTAATTTAAAATATTCTTAAACTGTTACAAAGAAATAAGTGATTTCATTCCTGTGATGGATTCTTATTACAGATAATCCTAACTATGCTGTCCTTAAGAAGCCCTCAGCGCAATCACACACAGGCTTACAAGCATATAGTAAAGTTATATGGACTGATTACACACAGAAACTGAAACTGACTTGAAACTGACCTTACAAACAACCCCGACTTTATGACTACCGAACCCTGACCGACCTTTCACATAAGCAGTTGACAAGAAGGGGGGCTACATGACATCAGTGCCACTCCCAGACCAAGGGGGGGCAAACACAGACCTGTAGCACGTTTCTCAGCAAAACTTGATCCTGTTGATACATGCCTCCTTACTTGTCTTAGAGCTGTAGCAGCTTCAGATGAGACTGTCATGGTATCCAAGGATTTAGAAGGATACTCCCTACTCACCCTGTTGATCCCTAATGCTGTGTTTATGATGCTATCAATAACATGCTATTCTGTTGGAAATGCTTAACATCACTGAAAAAAGATGTAATGTTCTAAACGCAGCTACTCTTCTTCGAACAAAAGGAGATGGTGAACAACATATCTGTGTCGTAAAATTACCTAAGTTTGTTCCTCCAGACCAGACTTACAGGAAACGCTGTTGCAGAATCCAGACTTTGAACTGCTTGTAGATGGATCAGTGTCTAGCAATTCAGACACAACACATGATACATTGATTGCATGACCATTCCCTGCTTCTCTGTCTGCAGAAGCATGCAAATTGACTGAAGGGAAAAGGGTCAATATCTACATAGACAGTATGCATGTGGTGTAGTACATCATTTTGCACGATTTGGAAACAGACAGATCAAATGTATATCATGCTCTAGTGTCTCTGATGCTTGATGCTATCCTCCTCCCCAAACAGGTTGCAGTATGTAAAGCTACGTCCCTCTACATGATGTTGTGCATGTTTACTCTAGGAGTACTGCGAATGCGAACGGCGCATTTGATTAGAATGGTCCGGTTCACGGCCAGGGAGGGAGGGGGGGGGGGGGGGGGGGCAGGATCTCAAGCATGCGCAAAGACGTCATCTCCAACTTATTCTTTATCTATGTTCGCAAACGAAACAATTAGGGGGTTCAAGTATCTTTCTTCAAATGACAAATTACATCGTCTATCACTTTTGAAGCATGAAATGGCACTTGATTATATTCTGGCAATAACAGGTGGCCTTTTTGCCACTCTAAATTTGACTAAAGATGCTTGAGTAACCTTGATCCCTGATAACTCTGACTTTTCAAGGATTTTCATTCAACAGATGGCTGGTTAACAAACTTGGCCCCTGGGGTACGATGCTAGTTCAACTGTTAGTTCCTGTACTACTTACTTTTGGCATATTATGCTTTTGATCATGCCCCCTTACATGCATGAAGGCCCTTATGTATAGGAGGGTTGGTGATACGGTGACCGGCCATGTTGGTTTATATATGCAACTGTCCCGAGATGATCTTGCTAATAAGCCCAGAAATGTGTTTCCCCTACCTGACTGGTTTCCTCCCCAGAACCCTTTTGATAGTATTGAAGAATGTGATGTTGTTGTGTTGGCTGTTTAGTCTGCTCTTATCAGTCCTTCCTCCCATTTCAGATGCAAACCTGTGTCCACGACAATGGCAGTTTGCTTTACACTACAGTGATGGTGTTGATGCTTTTTGAATACATGTGACTTCATGTATTTGATTTTTTACTGTAGTAGTGCATTCTCTTGTGTTGTCATGAATGACAAAAAGGAGGGAAATGTAGTGGAAAAATAACTAAGTATAGTGGAAATTGACTAAGAGTGGTTGAAACCTATTTGATAGTTGAAGAGTAACTTCTTGCATACCTGTCTAAGACTCCATGACCTGAAATGTTTATGACCTGAAACCTGTTTGACCTTTCTATATACCTGTTTGACCTTTCCATTACTTATTGACTGTCCAAAGAACCCAATGGAAATGTATGGAAATCATTTGTTCCTGTGCTTTGGTTCCTGTCTAAAACTACTTTACAGAACAGAGAGTCAAAGAGTCTGAACTGGCTCAGTCAAACAGCCTTGTTCTCCTATGTAACATCTGTGCATCTGAGTGTTCTTCATCTTCACTCTGAGATCCTTGTGGTTTCCCTGTGTTGATCCTTTCTGCAGAAAGCCCCTTATTAAATACTGTTATGGGACTTTGCATACCAGGACAATCAAAACAAATATCATTCTGGAAGTTTAATTCAAACACTGCAGTCGTGGCTCAAAGCTCATAACACGGTGTAAGTTACGAGTCAATGGCCCCTAGCTCTCAAAGGTACAGTTCCTTTATACAAATCAGACCCCTCCCCACACACTGAAGAAGGTTGTCCAATCAGCTCTCTGGATGTCCTGACAGGATGGTCAGACATTTGGTCTCCGGCGTTCTCTTTGAAGTCTTACGACACAATGAGCTGAGGTTTCTGCTCAGACTCTGAGAAGACTCTAGGTGTGAATAACCTGTTTCCCAAAGACCCCCGTCTTTTGGTCAGTAACACCTACTGCCATTGCAGCCTTCTGATGCAAACACTTGAGGGCCCCTGCTGTGAACCTTTTGTTTAGCACTGAATAGATGATGACAATACAGATAGATAACTTTGTTGGTTCAAGCCTCTTGTATCTCCAGATTTCCATCACAACACTTAACTTACTCTGTATATAATATGACTACTACCTCATTCACTTCATTTTTCTCATTTTCATTTCACTTACTACCACTATTTATACTTACACCTGCACTTTATATATACTTATCATATCTACACTACCTACTTGTATTGCTGCAAGTCTAGTATCATACTGTCCATATTCCATATCTATTTCTTACTGTACATATCATATATATTTACATATTCCACTTTACAGCTGCACATACTCTACACTTTTACTGCTTTTTTTTCACTTCTGGTTAAATGCTTAACTGCATTTCGTTGTCCCAGTACTTTCACTCTGTGCAATGACAATAAAGTTGAATCTAATATAATCTCTGGTGTCCTTCATGTTCATGGTTCATGTTCAGTTTCATTTTCCTTGAAATCTATTTAACAGGTGCCAGATGTTTCTCAGGCGACTCCCAGTGTCACTGTTGGTTTCACCCTGACCTGTGTCTCCGTCTCCAGCTCCAATCTGATCGACTTCTCCACTGAAGGTAATTCCTGTGATCTCCTGTAAAATGCTTTCATGTTCAATGTACGTTAACTTTGAGGAGGCAGTGGACATGATACACAGACACACACATGTAGTGTAGATAACACAAGTTGGATCAGGTCTCTAACCAGTGATTCTGCTGTGGCTCCTCTCACTGAAGTGACAGTGATATGTCAGGTAAAGTCTTAATGTGGTTGAACTCACTTATTATCTGAATTTGGTAAAGTAGTATTCTACGTTCAACACAGATTAGAATCAGATTGTTTCACTTGTAGACTGTTGTTTCAGGAATTTCCAAATCTCCCTCACATTCTCTCAGTAACGTCTGAGAACATTGATCTAAATAACTCGAATCAATTCATATTAAAGCAATAGTTCTTCATGAATGTAATGACAGAGGAACCCAGAGAAGAACCGTCCTCTCTGGAGCTTCGACTGGAGCTTTGGCTGAGGAGCTCAACTCATGTTGGAAATGTTGGTTTCGTTTAAGCGACTCAAACAGTTCACAGCAACAGCAGCCATCTTAGATGAATATTAATGAGCCACAGTATTCAGCAGCATCATGTACTCTGTAGTCGTGTTGGTACTAGTACTCGTAGTAAAATATTTTTTTTCTTATTAGTGAAACTTTTACTAATTTAAGATGCTGCACTTTTCTCATTTTTACTGAGGAAACAGACTGATCTTCTGGTTTTCACCTCTAACCTTTTCTCATACATTTGGAATTTATTATCTGAATATTACCACTTGATTTTTGAATTCCTTCCTTTAACTGATCCTGAAACTCTGTTATTTCTTGTCTGATTGTTTTGAATCACATGTTTAGATTCTGTATCGTCTCCTCAAACTCTCAATCTGCTTCACAGATGGGTCGACTTGAAGATGTCATACAGCTGTGCTGCAAGTTATTCCCTAAAATCAAAGCTACACTGAAAGGTTCACTTCGTGCTGGGGGGACAATTGGATCAATCGCCACTGTCGGAGGGCTTGCCTTGGGTCGTGTTGGTCTTCTTGTGGGTAAGTAGCAGTTAAGAAAAAACACGTCAGCTCCTCTTACTCGTCTAAAAATATTTACCATCATCACATTTGAGACGAGAGAGCGACTGTTGGACTCATCAATATCCTCTCTTTCATCATTTTGCATGTTTGAACTATTCTTCCCCTTCCTCTCTACAGGCGGAGCGGTTAGAAGCGTGGTGACCTACTGGTGGTTCAAGGATGATGTCAAATCGCTGCTTCAGGTCCTACTGAGCTTCAGTGGTCAGGAAAGGCAGGAGATGTCTGATTATATCATGCACGGCCAGGTCCTGAAAGACATGGAGTTGATGGATTATGTCAACCTGTTTACTCGGGTGCCTGCTCTCACAAGTTTTTTCAAATGTTAAATGAAGACTGAGGCAAACGGCCAAAAGATGTGATCTGTTTGTAACAAGGCTTCAGGGACTTCATTAAAGTAAAATCCCAGTGCAGTTTGTGTGGTGTTGATTCTTTTCATATGAACATAGTTTAGTATGAAGCGTATTTAAGGTTGTATATTTAATATCCATCAAGGGAACCACGGATCGAACACGTTACCGGCACCAACAAGATCACCTGCTCTGCGTTTGTGAGGTAAAAATAACAACAAATCAAGTATCTTTATTTGAGTGATGATCTTTAATGAGTTATTGTAAAGGAACCAGTATTTATATATTTGCCTGTGTTTATGTTGCAGAACATTCCTGTGAACATGGTTTATCTGATTTAATGCTTATATGCAATGTTCACGCTCTCAACTCTTTACATCCTTCTGACCTGGAGGAGAAAGATCAAAACTTCTTTCACAGCTTTTAGTTGAATAAAGAAAATAAAGTTCAACTGACTCACAAACAGGAGGATGAGTGAGGAGTGAGGCTGGTGAACATGCTAAGCTAATGATCACCTGAAGATGGCGCTAGTGTGCAGGTGTTTACTGGCTTTGGAAAGTCTTAGTGTCTGAAGAGTTTTACAGTCGACTGAGTTTATATATGTATTTGTGTATACATACATACATATATATATGTGTGTGTATACATATACAAACAGAAAAACTGAAAATGATAAAGATAGATTAAATAAAGATGGATCAAATACTCGAAGAGGAGCAAGAAAATCCATGAAATAAAAAGTTGTGTTTTACAGAAAAACATTGAATAAAAAATGAATAATAAACAGTAAAACATATAAATAGAGATTTTTAAATGACAATATTAATTCAGTTAATAGCCCAAGAGCCGGTCTGGAGTGACACGCAGGTCTGCAGGGAACAAGAACAAAGAGAACAAGATGTCTCACTGTGGGTATTTGTTCTCACTTATATTATCATTTAAAAGCCAGAACCAGAAGACCTTCAACAGGGATCATGTGATGAAGGCAGATCTGATAAAAAGGCAAGACCAAGGACTTTATAAACCAATGAAAGGTTATTAAAATGAATTCTGAAGCAGCCAGCGCAGAGACTTGGACGACATACGAGTTATGAAGCAGCTGGAGATGAATTATGTCCAGAACTCAGATCATCACAGCAGCTCGTGGAGTCTCTGCGTGATGAACATGAGAGAGTCACTCTCTGCTCATGCTCCTCACGGGAGGAAATCCTGTCTAATCCGATTCCTCATCTGTGATTTATCAAAGTTCAAAATGAGAAGTAGAGACTGTCAAACACCCGGTAGACACGCTACATGTTTATTAACTTCACACATGATCACATGTACAGTTACTGAGGTGAAGGCAGAGACATGTTTAACGTTTATTATGAAATGGAATGTTACAGTGACATCTTAATCTCGTAAATACAAGAGATATAATAAAAAGTAAAAGACATCGGGTCCATATAACGATCACATGCTGTTAAGGGGAGAATGTGATGTTTCTGCTGTGGTTCCTCTTCAGACGCCCATGGTGACCTGGATGAACTGGAGACAGAGAAACACGCAGCGTTATTCAATGATATAAACACAGGACTGATGTTTTGTGTGCGTGTGTGTGTGGTTGTGTGGTTGTGTGGTTGTGTGCGTGTGTGTGCAGCAGAATCTGTGAGACCTACGTCATCGTACTGAAACGCGGCGCAACCAGTTTGGGTTGTGTCTCTTCTTCTGAACTGATCTGGAAAATAAAAGCACATTGATCAGGATTTTTTCCAGATTCTGAGCCTTGTGGTGACGGCAGAATCTTAACCACATGTTAATTTACACAAATCTGAACACTGATCAGCTGCATTTATCAAACGTTGGCAGCAGGTTTTAGTTTCCTGGGCCACTCACCCGTCAGGATGCGCAGTCGGATGCAGCAGCTCAGGAACTCGTCGAAGGTGATCCTGCCGTTCAGGCTGTAGCGCTTCATGATGATGTTCAGCGCCTGAGGACTCAAACCGTAGCCTGCACACAAACACAATCCACTTCACACTCTTGTCATATTTATTCTATGCAAGATTATGATTTTATTACTGTAAAATCACAACTTTATACTTTTAAATATGTTTTGTTCTTGTAAAATTTACAACTTTTTTCCTGTGAAAGTACGTTTTCACAAACCAAAGCTGGCAACGGCCTTCTGCAGCTCCTGGCCATCCACGCTTCCACTGCGGTCCTGGCCAACACACACGTCTCTCTTTTTAGTAGTTTGTCCTGACTCTTGTTGAGGGTGAAGGACAGAGGATGTCTCACCATGTTAAAGCTCTATGAGACAAACTGTGATTTGTGAATATGGGCTATACAAATAAAATTTGATTGATTGATTGATTGATTGATATATGCAGCAATCCTGAGATTAAATTCAATACTTTTCAAGACCTTTTTCAAGACCCTGCTAATATTTTTCAAGACTCCAGCGCCACTAGGAGCTGTAACCGGTTACATCAGCAACACAATTGAGTTTGATATTGCAAAATTAAATGAAGTTTGCCAGAACTTCTATGTAGCACTGTATCAACACAACAGAATTCAGATAGGCCGGGAGGGAATAAAGCTCAAAAGAATAAATTGAGTTACTCAGCCAAAAGGCACAATTTATTGATGGACCCTGGACCCTCTTGGAAGAGGATATAGTACATTTTAGAGTAAAGATGCATCAATCTGGTCCACTTTGAGAGACAAATTAAGAGGCTAGATTGAAATTAATATGGCAGTCAGAATCTACTTGTTGTGTGAGAAACACTGCACAGACACACTGAGCAGTAAATGGTTCAGTCAACTCTGCAATAGGCACTTTTATAATACTTTAAATAATACAACTATTTTGCAGCATAAATAACCCAAATCAGATCAACATTGTCACTGATATAATGCTACAACTTTCTCAAAAAGAGCCACCATGTGGCATGTCTTTAGTGCAACAAAGTGTTAAACTGACATACACAGGGAAACTAGTCTGGTATCTCACCTGAAGGAAATTACCACCTGCGCAATTCTCCCAGTATTATGATATAATAATAGAACTCAGAAATGTACGTGTGTAAACTTTGAAGATGGACAAAACTAATTGAGCTGTGGGAGTGCTCACTCCTTACAAATATGATTCATGGCATGTGCCTCAGTTCAGTTGCTTTGGTTTCCAACCACTTTTCAGTTTGCACCAGCTCAGTGCGTGGCGTGTTACTGTTGTTTCGAGACAACACAACACTTCTGCAGTGCGCAGCGGCTGTGTGAACCCAGCGTCACTCTGAGGTCTGGACAAGTTGAAGCGGCGACAACTGAGTTAACGTTAGCAACGCTAGCAGTAACGTTACTAGCTTCAGCTGTCGTACTCATACTGGGTCATGTTACAACATTAGCCGAGGAAGGTGTTGCCCAATGCTCGATGGACAACCGCTGTCTGCGTGACGCAGTGGCTTTGTGGCTAGCTCCTCGCACATGTGAACGGAGCACATTGATCCCCATTGAAGCTAAACTCATTTTCTTTCTACAGACCGAACAGGAAGGCCCCCGTCATTCCCAGCGACGGGCTTCAGCCAGGGCTTGAACTGGATGGATGGATGGATTTGTATTTATATAGCGCTTTTCTAGTCTGATGAAGACCACTCAAAGCGCTTTACAGTTTTACATTCACCCATTCACACACACATTCATACAGTGCATGTACTTGCAGCACTTTGTTATTCTATGGGGGGCTATTTAGGGTTCAGCATCTTGCCCAAGGACACTTCGGCATGCAGATGGTTCAGACTGGGGATCGAACCACCGACCTTCAGGTTTGAGGACGACCACTCTACCCCTCAGCCACAGCCGCCCTCTGCTCGTGTTCCAACCACGACTCGGCGAGTTTACACTTCCTCATTGCCTGTTCCTTTGCAGCCATATAAATAATTAATAGCGCACTATTCGCGGGTAGGCCATCCTCTACATGGAAGATTCAACAACGACAAGTGCTACTCGCGCTGCAATGACGCGACAGACGTTGCCTGTGTAGTTCCTGTTATAAGCAGGGTGTTGGTTGGGACTCTTGTTTTGAAGGGGGGTTCTAACGGAAGGGGGTGTTGTCCAGAGAGAAGTTTTGAAGTGCGAAGGAAAATAGACTGGTGCGATGTCCCGATTCAATAACCATCATAATAATTTTTCCGCTGAGGCCTGACAGTATAAGAGGAAAAAACCATCGGCTACACCTCTAATGAGTATTGAATTTGAAAAAGATTCAAGACTTTTTAATGCTTTTTAAGGGTCTTGATTTTCCCTAATTTTATATATCAACTTTTAATACTTTTCAAGTCCCGTGGATACCCTGATAACTTTCTCTGTTGAACTCAAATGCAAACCAGTATTGGCTGTCTTTATCAATTTAAACACTGAAGAATGCATTTGCCAGATCAACAACAGAGAACCATTGACTATCCTTCAGAACTTGCTAATGGATTGTTTAAAGAATTTGCAACAGAGGGAGCGCGTTGTTGTACTGCAGCGTTGACAACTTACAAATCTTAGATGAATCGCAAATCATCAGGTTGTGTTTTATCAAAAATACTCTTCACCGGAAAATATCGGAGTGTGCACTAGTGCAGGGGTTTTCAACTGGTTTGTCCCAGGGACCATCGTTCTGACTAGAAAGTAATCCGCGGCCCACTGATGTGCCTACGTGTGTGTGTGTGTGCGTGCGTGCATGGGGATAGAAGGAAGTTTTAAAGGAGACATATCACGAACATTCCACTTTTGTAGTGCTTCTACACGTTAATATGGGTATCTGGCATGTCTACAGTCCCCAAAACTCTGGAAAAAAACAACTCCTGCGATTTGTTATGATTCCTCTATGTCAGAAACAATACGCTTGAGTGCGTGCAATGGGATTACGAGCGATAAGTACGTCATTGTCGAACCATGCCCATGTAGGGAGTCTCGCTACATGGCCTTGGACCGCCCCCCACCATCATCAATCAATCAATCAATCAATCAAGTTTTATTTGTATAGCCCACATTCACAAATAACAATTCGTCTCATGGGGCTTTAACATTGTGTGACATCCTCTGTCCTTAACCCTCAACAAGAGTAAGGAAAAACTACTAAAAACCCTTTTCACAGGTAAAAATATGTAGAAACCTCAGAGAGAGCCACATGTGAGGGATCCCTCTCTCAGGACGGACAGAAGTGCAATAGATGTCAGGTGTAAGAAAACATCATCAGGATTTTTAGCAGCATCCATTAGGCTAAACATTTTTCAATACTATGTGTCAGGCAGTCCCGCTGCAATCACAGTCTCTGGCCAGCAGCAAGACCACGATCCAGCATCAGGATGGGATCCACTATAATCCACAGTCATTGTCCACCGCCGCCAGTTAGAATCCATTATCAGCTGCCGCCTCGGTCGTGGTCCCTCATCATCCGATGCCAACGCGACAAAGGATCCTCCATTACAACGACGATCAGCTGGCACGATACAGAATCCACCGAACTGGATCCACCATTGCGACCTCCGACACGCGATCCACAATCATAATCCATGGTGCGGCCACAGCTGTGGCCCTGCATCCGCGGGCGCTAAGGCACAGAAACTCCGGGAAAAGGGGTCAAGTTAGTAACATGTACTGATCAGATAAGAATTATCTTGATGTGATAAATATGGAGAAAAGGAAGGAGAAGCAGGAAAGAGAAGCTCCGTGTGTCTTGTGTCATAAATTCCCTGTGCGTCTTAGCATCATCAGGGGTTTTTGCCATTTAATCAAATTTGGAACATCGCACAAATTAGCTCTAACTATAAGCTTTATCAAAAAGGAAGGTTTTGAGTCTACTTTTAAACGAACAGAGCGTGTCTGCCTCCCTAACTGAAAGTGAGAGATTATTCCACAGCAGTGGGGCTTGATGGCTAAAAGCTCTGGCTCCTACTCTACTTTTAGAGACTTTAGGGACAACAAGTAAACCTGAGTTCTGGGATCGGAGTGCTCTAGTAGGTTGATATGGAACTAACATCTCTTTAAGGTAAAGAGGTGCCATATCATTAAGGGCCTTGAAGGTGAGGAGGAGAATTTTAAATTCTATTCTAGATTTAACAGGAAGCCAGTGTAGCGATGCTAATACTGGAGAAATGTGCTCTCTTTTCTTAGTTCTCGTCAGGACACGTGCTGCGGCATTTTGGACCAGCTGCAGAGTCTTTAACGACTTGCTGCTGGAGCCTGATAATAATGAATTACAATAGTCCAGTCTCGATGTAACAAAGGCGTGGACTAGTTTTTCTGCATCTTTTTGCGAAAGGACATGTCTGATTTTTGAGATATTACGCAAGTGGAAAAACGCGGTCCTAGAAATTACTTTTAAGTGACTATTAAAGGACAAATCAGGATCGAAGATCACTCCCAAGTTCCTGACTGTGTCATTGGAAGCAAGGGCAATGTCATCTAGCGCAGCTATATCATTAGATAATGTATCTCTAAGGTGTTTAGGGCCGAGTATTATAACCTCTGTTTTATCTGAGTTTAATAAGAGAAAATTGCGGGTCATCCAGGTTTTTATGTCCTTGAGACATGCTCGAAGTTTAGTTAATTGATTACTTTGATCAGGTTTTATTGACAAATATAACTGGGTGTCATCCGCATAACAGTGAAAATTTACCGAGTGTGTCCTGATAATGTTTCCTAGTGGAAGCATATATAATGAGAATAAAATTGGGCCGAGCACAGACCCCTGTGGGACACCATGGTTAACTTTGGTGCGCACCGATGACTCATCATTGATTTGAACGAATTGGGAGCGATCAGCAAAATAAGATTTAAACCAGTTTAAGGCCGTTCCTTTAATGTTAATTAACTGTTTTAGTCTCTCTAATAAAATTTGATGGTCAATTGTGTCGAATGCTGCACTGAGATCTAACAGAACGAGGACAGACACAAGTCCCTGATCTGAAGCTATTAGAAGGTCATTAGTGACTTTTGCCAGGGCTGTCTCTGTGCTATGATTGGTTCTAAACCCAGACTGAAAGTCTTCATATATATTATTTTCCTGGAGAAACTCACACAGCTGATTGGCTACAACTTTTTCTAAGATTTTAGATAGGAAGGGGAGATTAGATATTGGCCTGTAATTTGCTAAAACCTCTGGGTCTAGGGTGGGTTTTTCATCATCTCACCGGCTCCGTCGGCGCCGTCTCCCCTGGGAGAGATGGTGGAGCTAGCATTAGCATTTGCGCCAACTGAGCTCGCTTTTCCATCACTCAGAGCCGGTGAGACGATGGAGCCCGGGCTCCATCGTCTCACCATTTCATATGCATGCAGGTTTGCATCTGAAATGGGAGGACGGACTGATAAGAGCAGACTAGACAGCCAACACTACAACGTCACATTCTTCAATACTATCAAAAGGGTTCTGGGGAGGAAACCAGTCAGGTAGGGGAAACACATTTCTGGGCTTATTAGCAAGATCATCGCAGGACAGTTGCCTATATGCACCAACATGGCCGGTCACCGTATCACCAACCCTCCTTTACATAAAGGCCTTCATGCATGTAAGGGTGCATGAACAAAATCATAATATAATGCCAAAAGTAAGTAGTACAGGAACTAACAGTTGAACTAGCATCGCACGCCAGGGGCCAAGTTTGTTAACCAGCCATCTGTTGAATGAATGAATATTTAGGTAGATAAGGATACAGTATGCCTTTCCCACAATGCCATGCAAAATTAGTGAGCATGGCTCTGCCGTTGTTATTGATTACCATTCCATTTCAGGAGACACTTTTATTATACAAATAAATGTCACAAGAAGCATTTCCTAGGGATTGGCCTGTAGAAACATGGCAGTAACACATCTTATAATGTCGTGACTGTAGATCTCATTGGTGTGTCATCAGGTATGCAGATACATTTACTGACTTATCATTGTTAGAAGTTTGAGCATTACATTTACATACTGCAACCTGTTTGGGGAGGAGGATTGCATCAAGCATCAGAGACACTAGAGCATAATATACATTTGATTTGTCTCTGTTTCCAAATTGTGCAAAATGATGTACTACACCACATGCATACTGTCTATGTAGATATTGACCCTTTTCCCTTCAGTCAATTTGCATGCTTCTGCAGACAGAGAAGCAGGGAATGGTCATGCAATCAATGTATCACGTGTTGTGTCTGAATTGCTAGACACTGATCCATCTACAAGCAGTTCAAAGTCTGGATTCTGCAACAGCGTTTCCTGTAAGTCTGGTCTGGAGGAACAAACTTAGGTTATTTTACGACACAGATATGTTGTTCACCATCTCCTTTTGTTCGAAGAAGAGTAGCTGCGTTTAGAACATTACATCTTTTTTCAGTGATGTTAAGCATTTCCAACAGAATAGCATGTTATTGATAGCATCATAAACACAGCATTAGGGATCAACAGGGTGAGTAGGGAGTATCCTTCTAAATCCTTGGATACCATGACAGTCTCATCTGAAGCTGCTACAGCTCTAAGACAAGTAAGGAGGCATGTATCAACAGGATCAAGTTTTGCTGAGAAACGTGCTACAGGTCTGTGTTTGCCCCCCTTGGTCTGGGAGTGGCACTGATGTCATGTAGCCCCCCTTCTTGTCAACTGCTTATGTGAAAGGTCGGTCAGGGTTCGGTAGTCATAAAGTCGGGGTTGTTTGTAAGGTCAGTTTCAAGTCAGTAAAAGCTTTCTCTGTGTAATCAGTCCATATAACTTTACTATATGCTTGTAAGCCTGTGTGCGATTGCGCTGAGGGCTCTTTAAGGACAGCATAGTTAGGAATAAATGATCTGTAATAAGAATCCATCACAGGAATGAAATCACTTATTTCTTTGAAACGGTTTAAGAATATTTTAAATTACTGTTACTCTATTAGGGGTGAGGGATTTGCTCTCTGCTGTGATCACATGCCCTAAAAATTCAACTTGTTCTTTTACAAACTTGTACTTTTTCCGGCTTGCCTTATGACCTCCTGCAATTAGATGTTTTAGGAGAGCTATAGAATCATTTGCACAATATTCTTCAGTTGGAGAACAAATCACAAATCATTAAATCGTCAACATATGGTAAAAGTGCTCTTGTTATCTCTGATGATCTTAAGCTTTCTTTTAGTGCCTGGTTGTAAATGGTCAGTGATTCACAATAGCCGTGACGAAGGCATGTGAATGTATAACCAGGGTATATGCAGCAATCCTGACATTAAATGCAATTGTAGCGAGGTGGTGGCTATGGGTAATATTTTGTTGCCTACAACGCCACCTGAGGAGTCTCACCTCAGGAATATTATGAAAGTGTGGTGTGCGTGCAACAGCCCAGGTTCGTTTAAATCACTGGGCAAGAGATGTGTTTAAATCAATATAAAACTATTTTCACAAATCACAGTTTGTCTCATAGGGCTTTAACATGGTGAGACATCCTCTGTCCTTCACCCTCAGCAAGAGTCAGGACAAACTACTAAAAACCCTTTTAACAGGTGAAGACACGTAGAAACCTCAGAGAGACACATGTGAGGATCCGTCTCCCAGGACAGACACAAGTGACACAGATGTGTAGAGGAGAACATCATCAGGAGAAAGGTTTTAGCAGCATCGATGAGGGGAAACATGTTGAAGGATAACTTCAATACTATGTGTGAAGCAGTCCTGCTGCATCATAGTCTCTGGTCAGCAGCAGGATCATGATCCAGCATCAAGATGGGATCCACTATAATCCACAGTCATTGTCCACTGGCGCCAGTTAGGATCCATCATCAGCCGCCGCCTCGGTCCTGGTCCGACATCCTCCGATGCCAACGCGACAAAGGATCCTCCATTACCATTACGATCAGCCGGCACGATACAGAATCCACCAAACTGGATCCACCATTGCGACCTCTGATGCGCGGTCCACAAATCGTAATCCATGGTACAGCCACAGCTGTGGCCCTGCATCCGCGGGTGATAAGGCACAGGGACTCCGGGGGAGGGGTCAAGGGTCAGAAACATGTACTGATCAGATAAGAATTACTTTGATGTGATAAGGATGGAGAAGCTGGAAAGAGAAGCTCCGTGTGTCATGTGTCAGTAATTCCCTCTAACCCTAACCCTAACCCTTTTTGCCTTTTAATCAATGATACAATGATACAGGCCGAACTTGAGGCTACACTGAGGCTGAAGGTAAATCTGACTGGCTACTGGTTTGTATGGTAGTATGATGAAAACCATGTGGCCCACTCAGTAGATCAGACATCAATACCTCTATGCCTTTTTAAACTAAACGCCTCCTATTTTGGAACATAGGACAAGTTACTTTCTGCCGCACTAATTAGCTCTAACGATAAGCTTTATCAAAAAGGAAGGTTTTAAGCCTACTCTTAAACAAACAGAGCGTGTCTGATTCCCGAACTGAAAGTGAGAGATTATTCCACCCTGGTTATACATTCACATGCCTTCGTCACGGCTATTGTGAATCACTGACCATTTACAACCAGGCACTAAAAGAACGTTTAAGATCATCAGAGATAACAGGAGCACTTTTACGATATGTTGACGATTTAATGATTTGTGATTTGTGCTCCAACTGAAGAATATTGTGCAAATGATTCTATAGCTCTCCTAAAACATCTAATTGCAGGAGGTCATAAGGCAAGCCTGAAAAAGTACAAGTTTGTAAAAGAACAAGTTGAATTTTTAGGGCATGTGATCACAGCAGAGAGCAAATCCCTCACCCCTAATAGAGTAACAGTAATTTAAAATATTCTTAAACTGTTACAAAGAAATAAGTGATTTCATTCCTGTGATGGATTCTTATTACAGATAATCCTAACTATGCTGTCCTTAAGAAGCCCTCAGCGCAATCACACACAGGCTTACAAGCATATAGTAAAGTTATATGGACTGATTACACACAGAAACTGAAACTGACTTGAAACTGACCTTACAAACAACCCCGACTTTATGACTACCGAACCCTGACCGACCTTTCACATAAGCAGTTGACAAGAAGGGGGGCTACATGACATCAGTGCCACTCCCAGACCAAGGGGGGGCAAACACAGACCTGTAGCACGTTTCTCAGCAAAACTTGATCCTGTTGATACATGCCTCCTTACTTGTCTTAGAGCTGTAGCAGCTTCAGATGAGACTGTCATGGTATCCAAGGATTTAGAAGGATACTCCCTACTCACCCTGTTGATCCCTAATGCTGTGTTTATGATGCTATCAATAACATGCTATTCTGTTGGAAATGCTTAACATCACTGAAAAAAGATGTAATGTTCTAAACGCAGCTACTCTTCTTCGAACAAAAGGAGATGGTGAACAACATATCTGTGTCGTAAAATTACCTAAGTTTGTTCCTCCAGACCAGACTTACAGGAAACGCTGTTGCAGAATCCAGACTTTGAACTGCTTGTAGATGGATCAGTGTCTAGCAATTCAGACACAACACATGATACATTGATTGCATGACCATTCCCTGCTTCTCTGTCTGCAGAAGCATGCAAATTGACTGAAGGGAAAAGGGTCAATATCTACATAGACAGTATGCATGTGGTGTAGTACATCATTTTGCACGATTTGGAAACAGACAGATCAAATGTATATCATGCTCTAGTGTCTCTGATGCTTGATGCTATCCTCCTCCCCAAACAGGTTGCAGTATGTAAAGCTACGTCCCTCTACATGATGTTGTGCATGTTTACTCTAGGAGTACTGCGAATGCGAACGGCGCATTTGATTAGAATGGTCCGGTTCACGGCCAGGGAGGGAGGGGGGGGGGGGGGGGGGGCAGGATCTCAAGCATGCGCAAAGACGTCATCTCCAACTTATTCTTTATCTATGTTCGCAAACGAAACAATTAGGGGGTTCAAGTATCTTTCTTCAAATGACAAATTACATCGTCTATCACTTTTGAAGCATGAAATGGCACTTGATTATATTCTGGCAATAACAGGTGGCCTTTTTGCCACTCTAAATTTGACTAAAGATGCTTGAGTAACCTTGATCCCTGATAACTCTGACTTTTCAAGGATTTTCATTCAACAGATGGCTGGTTAACAAACTTGGCCCCTGGGGTACGATGCTAGTTCAACTGTTAGTTCCTGTACTACTTACTTTTGGCATATTATGCTTTTGATCATGCACCCTTACATGCATGAAGGCCCTTATGTATAGGAGGGTTGGTGATACGGTGACCGGCCATGTTGGTTTATATATGCAACTGTCCCGAGATGATCTTGCTAATAAGCCCAGAAATGTGTTTCCCCTACCTGACTGGTTTCCTCCCCAGAACCCTTTTGATAGTATTGAAGAATGTGATGTTGTTGTGTTGGCTGTTTAGTCTGCTCTTATCAGTCCTTCCTCCCATTTCAGATGCAAACCTGTGTCCACGACAATGGCAGTTTGCTTTACACTACAGTGATGGTGTTGATGCTTTTTGAATACATGTGACTTCATGTATTTGATTTTTTACTGTAGTAGTGCATTCTCTTGTGTTGTCATGAATGACAAAAAGGAGGGAAATGTAGTGGAAAAATAACTAAGTATAGTGGAAATTGACTAAGAGTGGTTGAAACCTATTTGATAGTTGAAGAGTAACTTCTTGCATACCTGTCTAAGACTCCATGACCTGAAATGTTTATGACCTGAAACCTGTTTGACCTTTCTATATACCTGTTTGACCTTTCCATTACTTATTGACTGTCCAAAGAACCCAATGGAAATGTATGGAAATCATTTGTTCCTGTGCTTTGGTTCCTGTCTAAAACTACTTTACAGAACAGAGAGTCAAAGAGTCTGAACTGGCTCAGTCAAACAGCCTTGTTCTCCTATGTAACATCTGTGCATCTGAGTGTTCTTCATCTTCACTCTGAGATCCTTGTGGTTTCCCTGTGTTGATCCTTTCTGCAGAAAGCCCCTTATTAAATACTGTTATGGGACTTTGCATACCAGGACAATCAAAACAAATATCATTCTGGAAGTTTAATTCAAACACTGCAGTCGTGGCTCAAAGCTCATAACACGGTGTAAGTTACGAGTCAATGGCCCCTAGCTCTCAAAGGTACAGTTCCTTTATACAAATCAGACCCCTCCCCACACACTGAAGAAGGTTGTCCAATCAGCTCTCTGGATGTCCTGACAGGATGGTCAGACATTTGGTCTCCGGCGTTCTCTTTGAAGTCTTACGACACAATGAGCTGAGGTTTCTGCTCAGACTCTGAGAAGACTCTAGGTGTGAATAACCTGTTTCCCAAAGACCCCCGTCTTTTGGTCAGTAACACCTACTGCCATTGCAGCCTTCTGATGCAAACACTTGAGGGCCCCTGCTGTGAACCTTTTGTTTAGCACTGAATAGATGATGACAATACAGATAGATAACTTTGTTGGTTCAAGCCTCTTGTATCTCCAGATTTCCATCACAACACTTAACTTACTCTGTATATAATATGACTACTACCTCATTCACTTCATTTTTCTCATTTTCATTTCACTTACTACCACTATTTATACTTACACCTGCACTTTATATATACTTATCATATCTACACTACCTACTTGTATTGCTGCAAGTCTAGTATCATACTGTCCATATTCCATATCTATTTCTTACTGTACATATCATATATATTTACATATTCCACTTTACAGCTGCACATACTCTACACTTTTACTGCTTTTTTTTCACTTCTGGTTAAATGCTTAACTGCATTTCGTTGTCCCAGTACTTTCACTCTGTGCAATGACAATAAAGTTGAATCTAATATAATCTCTGGTGTCCTTCATGTTCATGGTTCATGTTCAGTTTCATTTTCCTTGAAATCTATTTAACAGGTGCCAGATGTTTCTCAGGCGACTCCCAGTGTCACTGTTGGTTTCACCCTGACCTGTGTCTCCGTCTCCAGCTCCAATCTGATCGACTTCTCCACTGAAGGTAATTCCTGTGATCTCCTGTAAAATGCTTTCATGTTCAATGTACGTTAACTTTGAGGAGGCAGTGGACATGATACACAGACACACACATGTAGTGTAGATAACACAAGTTGGATCAGGTCTCTAACCAGTGATTCTGCTGTGGCTCCTCTCACTGAAGTGACAGTGATATGTCAGGTAAAGTCTTAATGTGGTTGAACTCACTTATTATCTGAATTTGGTAAAGTAGTATTCTACGTTCAACACAGATTAG
Organism: Limanda limanda; assembly: GCF_963576545.1. Classification (NCBI taxonomy): domain Eukaryota; kingdom Metazoa; phylum Chordata; class Actinopteri; order Pleuronectiformes; family Pleuronectidae; genus Limanda; species Limanda limanda. The sequence goes on along the minus strand of NC_083646.1, from coordinate 1,474,149 downwards.
AATCAGATTGTTTCACTTGTAGACTGTTGTTTCAGGAATTTCCAAATCTCCCTCACATTCTCTCAGTAACGTCTGAGAACATTGATCTAAATAACTCGAATCAATTCATATTAAAGCAATAGTTCTTCATGAATGTAATGACAGAGGAACCCAGAGAAGAACCGTCCTCTCTGGAGCTTCGACTGGAGCTTTGGCTGAGGAGCTCAACTCATGTTGGAAATGTTGGTTTCGTTTAAGCGACTCAAACAGTTCACAGCAACAGCAGCCATCTTAGATGAATATTAATGAGCCACAGTATTCAGCAGCATCATGTACTCTGTAGTCGTGTTGGTACTAGTACTCGTAGTAAAATATTTTTTTTCTTATTAGTGAAACTTTTACTAATTTAAGATGCTGCACTTTTCTCATTTTTACTGAGGAAACAGACTGATCTTCTGGTTTTCACCTCTAACCTTTTCTCATACATTTGGAATTTATTATCTGAATATTACCACTTGATTTTTGAATTCCTTCCTTTAACTGATCCTGAAACTCTGTTATTTCTTGTCTGATTGTTTTGAATCACATGTTTAGATTCTGTATCGTCTCCTCAAACTCTCAATCTGCTTCACAGATGGGTCGACTTGAAGATGTCATACAGCTGTGCTGCAAGTTATTCCCTAAAATCAAAGCTACACTGAAAGGTTCACTTCGTGCTGGGGGGACAATTGGATCAATCGCCACTGTCGGAGGGCTTGCCTTGGGTCGTGTTGGTCTTCTTGTGGGTAAGTAGCAGTTAAGAAAAAACACGTCAGCTCCTCTTACTCGTCTAAAAATATTTACCATCATCACATTTGAGACGAGAGAGCGACTGTTGGACTCATCAATATCCTCTCTTTCATCATTTTGCATGTTTGAACTATTCTTCCCCTTCCTCTCTACAGGCGGAGCGGTTAGAAGCGTGGTGACCTACTGGTGGTTCAAGGATGATGTCAAATCGCTGCTTCAGGTCCTACTGAGCTTCAGTGGTCAGGAAAGGCAGGAGATGTCTGATTATATCATGCACGGCCAGGTCCTGAAAGACATGGAGTTGATGGATTATGTCAACCTGTTTACTCGGGTGCCTGCTCTCACAAGTTTTTTCAAATGTTAAATGAAGACTGAGGCAAACGGCCAAAAGATGTGATCTGTTTGTAACAAGGCTTCAGGGACTTCATTAAAGTAAAATCCCAGTGCAGTTTGTGTGGTGTTGATTCTTTTCATATGAACATAGTTTAGTATGAAGCGTATTTAAGGTTGTATATTTAATATCCATCAAGGGAACCACGGATCGAACACGTTACCGGCACCAACAAGATCACCTGCTCTGCGTTTGTGAGGTAAAAATAACAACAAATCAAGTATCTTTATTTGAGTGATGATCTTTAATGAGTTATTGTAAAGGAACCAGTATTTATATATTTGCCTGTGTTTATGTTGCAGAACATTCCTGTGAACATGGTTTATCTGATTTAATGCTTATATGCAATGTTCACGCTCTCAACTCTTTACATCCTTCTGACCTGGAGGAGAAAGATCAAAACTTCTTTCACAGCTTTTAGTTGAATAAAGAAAATAAAGTTCAACTGACTCACAAACAGGAGGATGAGTGAGGAGTGAGGCTGGTGAACATGCTAAGCTAATGATCACCTGAAGATGGCGCTAGTGTGCAGGTGTTTACTGGCTTTGGAAAGTCTTAGTGTCTGAAGAGTTTTACAGTCGACTGAGTTTATATATGTATTTGTGTATACATACATACATATATATATGTGTGTGTATACATATACAAACAGAAAAACTGAAAATGATAAAGATAGATTAAATAAAGATGGATCAAATACTCGAAGAGGAGCAAGAAAATCCATGAAATAAAAAGTTGTGTTTTACAGAAAAACATTGAATAAAAAATGAATAATAAACAGTAAAACATATAAATAGAGATTTTTAAATGACAATATTAATTCAGTTAATAGCCCAAGAGCCGGTCTGGAGTGACACGCAGGTCTGCAGGGAACAAGAACAAAGAGAACAAGATGTCTCACTGTGGGTATTTGTTCTCACTTATATTATCATTTAAAAGCCAGAACCAGAAGACCTTCAACAGGGATCATGTGATGAAGGCAGATCTGATAAAAAGGCAAGACCAAGGACTTTATAAACCAATGAAAGGTTATTAAAATGAATTCTGAAGCAGCCAGCGCAGAGACTTGGACGACATACGAGTTATGAAGCAGCTGGAGATGAATTATGTCCAGAACTCAGATCATCACAGCAGCTCGTGGAGTCTCTGCGTGATGAACATGAGAGAGTCACTCTCTGCTCATGCTCCTCACGGGAGGAAATCCTGTCTAATCCGATTCCTCATCTGTGATTTATCAAAGTTCAAAATGAGAAGTAGAGACTGTCAAACACCCGGTAGACACGCTACATGTTTATTAACTTCACACATGATCACATGTACAGTTACTGAGGTGAAGGCAGAGACATGTTTAACGTTTATTATGAAATGGAATGTTACAGTGACATCTTAATCTCGTAAATACAAGAGATATAATAAAAAGTAAAAGACATCGGGTCCATATAACGATCACATGCTGTTAAGGGGAGAATGTGATGTTTCTGCTGTGGTTCCTCTTCAGACGCCCATGGTGACCTGGATGAACTGGAGACAGAGAAACACGCAGCGTTATTCAATGATATAAACACAGGACTGATGTTTTGTGTGCGTGTGTGTGTGGTTGTGTGGTTGTGTGGTTGTGTGCGTGTGTGTGCAGCAGAATCTGTGAGACCTACGTCATCGTACTGAAACGCGGCGCAACCAGTTTGGGTTGTGTCTCTTCTTCTGAACTGATCTGGAAAATAAAAGCACATTGATCAGGATTTTTTCCAGATTCTGAGCCTTGTGGTGACGGCAGAATCTTAACCACATGTTAATTTACACAAATCTGAACACTGATCAGCTGCATTTATCAAACGTTGGCAGCAGGTTTTAGTTTCCTGGGCCACTCACCCGTCAGGATGCGCAGTCGGATGCAGCAGCTCAGGAACTCGTCGAAGGTGATCCTGCCGTTCAGGCTGTAGCGCTTCATGATGATGTTCAGCGCCTGAGGACTCAAACCGTAGCCTGCACACAAACACAATCCACTTCACACTCTTGTCATATTTATTCTATGCAAGATTATGATTTTATTACTGTAAAATCACAACTTTATACTTTTAAATATGTTTTGTTCTTGTAAAATTTACAACTTTTTTCCTGTGAAAGTACGTTTTCACAAACCAAAGCTGGCAACGGCCTTCTGCAGCTCCTGGCCATCCACGCTTCCACTGCGGTCCTGGCCAACACACACGTCTCTCTTTTTAGTAGTTTGTCCTGACTCTTGTTGAGGGTGAAGGACAGAGGATGTCTCACCATGTTAAAGCTCTATGAGACAAACTGTGATTTGTGAATATGGGCTATACAAATAAAATTTGATTGATTGATTGATTGATTGATATATGCAGCAATCCTGAGATTAAATTCAATACTTTTCAAGACCTTTTTCAAGACCCTGCTAATATTTTTCAAGACTCCAGCGCCACTAGGAGCTGTAACCGGTTACATCAGCAACACAATTGAGTTTGATATTGCAAAATTAAATGAAGTTTGCCAGAACTTCTATGTAGCACTGTATCAACACAACAGAATTCAGATAGGCCGGGAGGGAATAAAGCTCAAAAGAATAAATTGAGTTACTCAGCCAAAAGGCACAATTTATTGATGGACCCTGGACCCTCTTGGAAGAGGATATAGTACATTTCAGAGTAAAGATGCATCAATCTGGTCCACTTTGAGAGACAAATTAAGAGGCTAGATTGAAATTAATATGGCAGTCAGAATCTACTTGTTGTGTGAGAAACACTGCACAGACACACTGAGCAGTAAATGGTTCAGTCAACTCTGCAATAGGCACTTTTATAATACTTTAAATAATACAACTATTTTGCAGCATAAATAACCCAAATCAGATCAACATTGTCACTGATATAATGCTACAACTTTCTCAAAAAGAGCCACCATGTGGCATGTCTTTAGTGCAACAAAGTGTTAAACTGACATACACAGGGAAACTAGTCTGGTATCTCACCTGAAGGAAATTACCACCTGCGCAATTCTCCCAGTATTATGATATAATAATAGAACTCAGAAATGTACGTGTGTAAACTTTGAAGATGGACAAAACTAATTGAGCTGTGGGAGTGCTCACTCCTTACAAATATGATTCATGGCATGTGCCTCAGTTCAGTTGCTTTGGTTTCCAACCACTTTTCAGTTTGCACCAGCTCAGTGCGTGGCGTGTTACTGTTGTTTCGAGACAACACAACACTTCTGCAGTGCGCAGCGGCTGTGTGAACCCAGCGTCACTCTGAGGTCTGGACAAGTTGAAGCGGCGACAACTGAGTTAACGTTAGCAACGCTAGCAGTAACGTTACTAGCTTCAGCTGTCGTACTCATACTGGGTCATGTTACAACATTAGCCGAGGAAGGTGTTGCCCAATGCTCGATGGACAACCGCTGTCTGCGTGACGCAGTGGCTTTGTGGCTAGCTCCTCGCACATGTGAACGGAGCACATTGATCCCCATTGAAGCTAAACTCATTTTCTTTCTACAGACCGAACAGGAAGGCCCCCGTCATTCCCAGCGACGGGCTTCAGCCAGGGCTTGAACTGGATGGATGGATGGATTTGTATTTATATAGCGCTTTTCTAGTCTGATGAAGACCACTCAAAGCGCTTTACAGTTTTACATTCACCCATTCACACACACATTCATACAGTGCATGTACTTGCAGCACTTTGTTATTCTATGGGGGGCTATTTAGGGTTCAGCATCTTGCCCAAGGACACTTCGGCATGCAGATGGTTCAGACTGGGGATCGAACCACCGACCTTCAGGTTTGAGGACGACCACTCTACCCCTCAGCCACAGCCGCCCTCTGCTCGTGTTCCAACCACGACTCGGCGAGTTTACACTTCCTCATTGCCTGTTCCTTTGCAGCCATATAAATAATTAATAGCGCACTATTCGCGGGTAGGCCATCCTCTACATGGAAGATTCAACAACGACAAGTGCTACTCGCGCTGCAATGACGCGACAGACGTTGCCTGTGTAGTTCCTGTTATAAGCAGGGTGTTGGTTGGGACTCTTGTTTTGAAGGGGGGTTCTAACGGAAGGGGGTGTTGTCCAGAGAGAAGTTTTGAAGTGCGAAGGAAAATAGACTGGTGCGATGTCCCGATTCAATAACCATCATAATAATTTTTCCGCTGAGGCCTGACAGTATAAGAGGAAAAAACCATCGGCTACACCTCTAATGAGTATTGAATTTGAAAAAGATTCAAGACTTTTTAATGCTTTTTAAGGGTCTTGATTTTCCCTAATTTTATATATCAACTTTTAATACTTTTCAAGTCCCGTGGATACCCTGATAACTTTCTCTGTTGAACTCAAATGCAAACCAGTATTGGCTGTCTTTATCAATTTAAACACTGAAGAATGCATTTGCCAGATCAACAACAGAGAACCATTGACTATCCTTCAGAACTTGCTAATGGATTGTTTAAAGAATTTGCAACAGAGGGAGCGCGTTGTTGTACTGCAGCGTTGACAACTTACAAATCTTAGATGAATCGCAAATCATCAGGTTGTGTTTTATCAAAAATACTCTTCACCGGAAAATATCGGAGTGTGCACTAGTGCAGGGGTTTTCAACTGGTTTGTCCCAGGGACCATCGTTCTGACTAGAAAGTAATCCGCGGCCCACTGATGTGCCTACGTGTGTGTGTGTGTGCGTGCGTGCATGGGGATAGAAGGAAGTTTTAAAGGAGACATATCACGAACATTCCACTTTTGTAGTGCTTCTACACGTTAATATGGGTATCTGGCATGTCTACAGTCCCCAAAACTCTGGAAAAAAACAACTCCTGCGATTTGTTATGATTCCTCTATGTCAGAAACAATACGCTTGAGTGCGTGCAATGGGATTACGAGCGATAAGTACGTCATTGTCGAACCATGCCCATGTAGGGAGTCTCGCTACATGGCCTTGGACCGCCCCCCACCATCATCTCACCGGCTCCGTCGGCGCCGTCTCCCCTGGGAGAGATGGTGGAGCTAGCATTAGCATTTGCGCCAACTGAGCTCGCTTTTCCATCACTCAGAGCCGGTGAGACGATGGAGCCCGGGCTCCATCGTCTCACCATTTCATATGCATGCAGGTTTGCATCTGAAATGGGAGGACGGACTGATAAGAGCAGACTAGACAGCCAACACTACAACGTCACATTCTTCAATACTATCAAAAGGGTTCTGGGGAGGAAACCAGTCAGGTAGGGGAAACACATTTCTGGGCTTATTAGCAAGATCATCGCAGGACAGTTGCCTATATGCACCAACATGGCCGGTCACCGTATCACCAACCCTCCTTTACATAAAGGCCTTCATGCATGTAAGGGTGCATGAACAAAATCATAATATAATGCCAAAAGTAAGTAGTACAGGAACTAACAGTTGAACTAGCATCGCACGCCAGGGGCCAAGTTTGTTAACCAGCCATCTGTTGAATGAATGAATATTTAGGTAGATAAGGATACAGTATGCCTTTCCCACAATGCCATGCAAAATTAGTGAGCATGGCTCTGCCGTTGTTATTGATTACCATTCCATTTCAGGAGACACTTTTATTATACAAATAAATGTCACAAGAAGCATTTCCTAGGGATTGGCCTGTAGAAACATGGCAGTAACACATCTTATAATGTCGTGACTGTAGATCTCATTGGTGTGTCATCAGGTATGCAGATACATTTACTGACTTATCATTGTTAGAAGTTTGAGCATTACATTTACATACTGCAACCTGTTTGGGGAGGAGGATTGCATCAAGCATCAGAGACACTAGAGCATAATATACATTTGATTTGTCTCTGTTTCCAAATTGTGCAAAATGATGTACTACACCACATGCATACTGTCTATGTAGATATTGACCCTTTTCCCTTCAGTCAATTTGCATGCTTCTGCAGACAGAGAAGCAGGGAATGGTCATGCAATCAATGTATCACGTGTTGTGTCTGAATTGCTAGACACTGATCCATCTACAAGCAGTTCAAAGTCTGGATTCTGCAACAGCGTTTCCTGTAAGTCTGGTCTGGAGGAACAAACTTAGGTTATTTTACGACACAGATATGTTGTTCACCATCTCCTTTTGTTCGAAGAAGAGTAGCTGCGTTTAGAACATTACATCTTTTTTCAGTGATGTTAAGCATTTCCAACAGAATAGCATGTTATTGATAGCATCATAAACACAGCATTAGGGATCAACAGGGTGAGTAGGGAGTATCCTTCTAAATCCTTGGATACCATGACAGTCTCATCTGAAGCTGCTACAGCTCTAAGACAAGTAAGGAGGCATGTATCAACAGGATCAAGTTTTGCTGAGAAACGTGCTACAGGTCTCTGTTTGCCCCCCTTGGTCTGGGAGTGGCACTGATGTCATGTAGCCCCCCTTCTTGTCAACTGCTTATGTGAAAGGTCGGTCAGGGTTCGGTAGTCATAAAGTCAGGGTCGTTTGTAAGGTCAGTTTCAAGTCAGTAAAAGCTTTCTCTGTGTAATCAGTCCATATAACTTTACTATATGCTTGTAAGCCTGTGTGCGATTGCGCTGAGGGCTCTTTAAGGACAGCATAGTTAGGAATAAATGATCTGTAATAAGAATCCATCACAGGAATGAAATCACTTATTTCTTTGAAACGGTTTAAGAATATTTTAAATTACTGTTACTCTATTAGGGGTGAGGGATTTGCTCTCTGCTGTGATCACATGCCCTAAAAATTCAACTTGTTCTTTTACAAACTTGTACTTTTTCCGGCTTGCCTTATGACCTCCTGCAATTAGATGTTTTAGGAGAGCTATAGAATCATTTGCACAATATTCTTCAGTTGGAGAACAAATCACAAATCATTAAATCGTCAACATATGGTAAAAGTGCTCTTGTTATCTCTGATGATCTTAAGCTTTCTTTTAGTGCCTGGTTGTAAATGGTCAGTGATTCACAATAGCCGTGACGAAGGCATGTGAATGTATAACCAGGGTATATGCAGCAATCCTGACATTAAATGCAATTGTAGCGAGGTGGTGGCTATGGGTAATATTTTGTTGCCTACAACGCCACCTGAGGAGTCTCACCTCAGGAATATTATGAAAGTGTGGTGTGCGTGCAACAGCCCAGGTTCGTTTAAATCACTGGGCAAGAGATGTGTTTAAATCAATATAAAACTATTTTCACAAATCACAGTTTGTCTCATAGGGCTTTAACATGGTGAGACATCCTCTGTCCTTCACCCTCAGCAAGAGTCAGGACAAACTACTAAAAACCCTTTTAACAGGTGAAGACACGTAGAAACCTCAGAGAGACACATGTGAGGATCCGTCTCCCAGGACAGACACAAGTGACACAGATGTGTAGAGGAGAACATCATCAGGAGAAAGGTTTTAGCAGCATCGATGAGGGGAAACATGTTGAAGGATAACTTCAATACTATGTGTGAAGCAGTCCTGCTGCATCATAGTCTCTGGTCAGCAGCAGGATCATGATCCAGCATCAAGATGGGATCCACTATAATCCACAGTCATTGTCCACTGGCGCCAGTTAGGATCCATCATCAGCCGCCGCCTCGGTCCTGGTCCGACATCCTCCGATGCCAACGCGACAAAGGATCCTCCATTACCATTACGATCAGCCGGCACGATACAGAATCCACCAAACTGGATCCACCATTGCGACCTCTGATGCGCGGTCCACAAATCGTAATCCATGGTACAGCCACAGCTGTGGCCCTGCATCCGCGGGTGATAAGGCACAGGGACTCCGGGGGAGGGGTCAAGGGTCAGAAACATGTACTGATCAGATAAGAATTACTTTGATGTGATAAGGATGGAGAAGCTGGAAAGAGAAGCTCCGTGTGTCATGTGTCAGTAATTCCCTCTAACCCTAACCCTAACCCTTTTTGCCTTTTAATCAATGATACAATGATACAGGCCGAACTTGAGGCTACACTGAGGCTGAAGGTAAATCTGACTGGCTACTGGTTTGTATGGTAGTATGATGAAAACCATGTGGCCCACTCAGTAGATCAGACATCAATACCTCTATGCCTTTTTAAACTAAACGCCTCCTATTTTGGAACATAGGACAAGTTACTTTCTGCCGCACTAATTAGCTCTAACGATAAGCTTTATCAAAAAGGAAGGTTTTAAGCCTACTCTTAAACAAACAGAGCGTGTCTGATTCCCGAACTGAAAGTGAGAGATTATTCCACCCTGGTTATACATTCACATGCCTTCGTCACGGCTATTGTGAATCACTGACCATTTACAACCAGGCACTAAAAGAACGTTTAAGATCATCAGAGATAACAGGAGCACTTTTACGATATGTTGACGATTTAATGATTTGTGATTTGTGCTCCAACTGAAGAATATTGTGCAAATGATTCTATAGCTCTCCTAAAACATCTAATTGCAGGAGGTCATAAGGCAAGCCTGAAAAAGTACAAGTTTGTAAAAGAACAAGTTGAATTTTTAGGGCATGTGATCACAGCAGAGAGCAAATCCCTCACCCCTAATAGAGTAACAGTAATTTAAAATATTCTTAAACTGTTACAAAGAAATAAGTGATTTCATTCCTGTGATGGATTCTTATTACAGATAATCCTAACTATGCTGTCCTTAAGAAGCCCTCAGCGCAATCACACACAGGCTTACAAGCATATAGTAAAGTTATATGGACTGATTACACACAGAAACTGAAACTGACTTGAAACTGACCTTACAAACAACCCCGACTTTATGACTACCGAACCCTGACCGACCTTTCACATAAGCAGTTGACAAGAAGGGGGGCTACATGACATCAGTGCCACTCCCAGACCAAGGGGGGGCAAACACAGACCTGTAGCACGTTTCTCAGCAAAACTTGATCCTGTTGATACATGCCTCCTTACTTGTCTTAGAGCTGTAGCAGCTTCAGATGAGACTGTCATGGTATCCAAGGATTTAGAAGGATACTCCCTACTCACCCTGTTGATCCCTAATGCTGTGTTTATGATGCTATCAATAACATGCTATTCTGTTGGAAATGCTTAACATCACTGAAAAAAGATGTAATGTTCTAAACGCAGCTACTCTTCTTCGAACAAAAGGAGATGGTGAACAACATATCTGTGTCGTAAAATTACCTAAGTTTGTTCCTCCAGACCAGACTTACAGGAAACGCTGTTGCAGAATCCAGACTTTGAACTGCTTGTAGATGGATCAGTGTCTAGCAATTCAGACACAACACATGATACATTGATTGCATGACCATTCCCTGCTTCTCTGTCTGCAGAAGCATGCAAATTGACTGAAGGGAAAAGGGTCAATATCTACATAGACAGTATGCATGTGGTGTAGTACATCATTTTGCACGATTTGGAAACAGACAGATCAAATGTATATCATGCTCTAGTGTCTCTGATGCTTGATGCTATCCTCCTCCCCAAACAGGTTGCAGTATGTAAAGCTACGTCCCTCTACATGATGTTGTGCATGTTTACTCTAGGAGTACTGCGAATGCGAACGGCGCATTTGATTAGAATGGTCCGGTTCACGGCCAGGGAGGGAGGGGGGGGGGGGGGGGGGGGCAGGATCTCAAGCATGCGCAAAGACGTCATCTCCAACTTATTCTTTATCTATGTTCGCAAACGAAACAATTAGGGGGTTCAAGTATCTTTCTTCAAATGACAAATTACATCGTCTATCACTTTTGAAGCATGAAATGGCACTTGATTATATTCTGGCAATAACAGGTGGCCTTTTTGCCACTCTAAATTTGACTAAAGATGCTTGAGTAACCTTGATCCCTGATAACTCTGACTTTTCAAGGATTTTCATTCAACAGATGGCTGGTTAACAAACTTGGCCCCTGGGGTACGATGCTAGTTCAACTGTTAGTTCCTGTACTACTTACTTTTGGCATATTATGCTTTTGATCATGCCCCCTTACATGCATGAAGGCCCTTATGTATAGGAGGGTTGGTGATACGGTGACCGGCCATGTTGGTTTATATATGCAACTGTCCCGAGATGATCTTGCTAATAAGCCCAGAAATGTGTTTCCCCTACCTGACTGGTTTCCTCCCCAGAACCCTTTTGATAGTATTGAAGAATGTGATGTTGTTGTGTTGGCTGTTTAGTCTGCTCTTATCAGTCCTTCCTCCCATTTCAGATGCAAACCTGTGTCCACGACAATGGCAGTTTGCTTTACACTACAGTGATGGTGTTGATGCTTTTTGAATACATGTGACTTCATGTATTTGATTTTTTACTGTAGTAGTGCATTCTCTTGTGTTGTCATGAATGACAAAAAGGAGGGAAATGTAGTGGAAAAATAACTAAGTATAGTGGAAATTGACTAAGAGTGGTTGAAACCTATTTGATAGTTGAAGAGTAACTTCTTGCATACCTGTCTAAGACTCCATGACCTGAAATGTTTATGACCTGAAACCTGTTTGACCTTTCTATATACCTGTTTGACCTTTCCATTACTTATTGACTGTCCAAAGAACCCAATGGAAATGTATGGAAATCATTTGTTCCTGTGCTTTGGTTCCTGTCTAAAACTACTTTACAGAACAGAGAGTCAAAGAGTCTGAACTGGCTCAGTCAAACAGCCTTGTTCTCCTATGTAACATCTGTGCATCTGAGTGTTCTTCATCTTCACTCTGAGATCCTTGTGGTTTCCCTGTGTTGATCCTTTCTGCAGAAAGCCCCTTATTAAATACTGTTATGGGACTTTGCATACCAGGACAATCAAAACAAATATCATTCTGGAAGTTTAATTCAAACACTGCAGTCGTGGCTCAAAGCTCATAACACGGTGTAAGTTACGAGTCAATGGCCCCTAGCTCTCAAAGGTACAGTTCCTTTATACAAATCAGACCCCTCCCCACACACTGAAGAAGGTTGTCCAATCAGCTCTCTGGATGTCCTGACAGGATGGTCAGACATTTGGTCTCCGGCGTTCTCTTTGAAGTCTTACGACACAATGAGCTGAGGTTTCTGCTCAGACTCTGAGAAGACTCTAGGTGTGAATAACCTGTTTCCCAAAGACCCCCGTCTTTTGGTCAGTAACACCTACTGCCATTGCAGCCTTCTGATGCAAACACTTGAGGGCCCCTGCTGTGAACCTTTTGTTTAGCACTGAATAGATGATGACAATACAGATAGATAACTTTGTTGGTTCAAGCCTCTTGTATCTCCAGATTTCCATCACAACACTTAACTTACTCTGTATATAATATGACTACTACCTCATTCACTTCATTTTTCTCATTTTCATTTCACTTACTACCACTATTTATACTTACACCTGCACTTTATATATACTTATCATATCTACACTACCTACTTGTATTGCTGCAAGTCTAGTATCATACTGTCCATATTCCATATCTATTTCTTACTGTACATATCATATATATTTACATATTCCACTTTACAGCTGCACATACTCTACACTTTTACTGCTTTTTTTTCACTTCTGGTTAAATGCTTAACTGCATTTCGTTGTCCCAGTACTTTCACTCTGTGCAATGACAATAAAGTTGAATCTAATATAATCTCTGGTGTCCTTCATGTTCATGGTTCATGTTCAGTTTCATTTTCCTTGAAATCTATTTAACAGGTGTCAGATGTTTCTCAGGCGACTCCCAGTGTCACTGTTGGTTTCACCCTGACCTGTGTCTCCGTCTCCAGCTCCAATCTGATCGACTTCTCCACTGAAGGTAATTCCTGTGATCTCCTGTAAAATGCTTTCATGTTCAATGTACGTTAACTTTGAGGAGGCAGTGGACATGATACACAGACACACACATGTAGTGTAGATAACACAAGTTGGATCAGGTCTCTAACCAGTGATTCTGCTGTGGCTCCTCTCACTGAAGTGACAGTGATATGTCAGGTAAAGTCTTAATGTGGTTGAACTCACTTATTATCTGAATTTGGTAAAGTAGTATTCTACGTTCAACACAGATTAGAATCAGATTGTTTCACTTGTAGACTGTTGTTTCAGGAATTTCCAAATCTCCCTCACATTCTCTCAGTAACGTCTGAGAACATTGATCTAAATAACTCGAATCAATTCATATTAAAGCAATAGTTCTTCATGAATGTAATGACAGAGGAACCCAGAGAAGAACCGTCCTCTCTGGAGCTTCGACTGGAGCTTTGGCTGAGGAGCTCAACTCATGTTGGAAATGTTGGTTTCGTTTAAGCGACTCAAACAGTTCACAGCAACAGCAGCCATCTTAGATGAATATTAATGAGCCACAGTATTCAGCAGCATCATGTACTCTGTAGTCGTGTTGGTACTAGTACTCGTAGTAAAATATTTTTTTTCTTATTAGTGAAACTTTTACTAATTTAAGATGCTGCACTTTTCTCATTTTTACTGAGGAAACAGACTGATCTTCTGGTTTTCACCTCTAACCTTTTCTCATACATTTGGAATTTATTATCTGAATATTACCACTTGATTTTTGAATTCCTTCCTTTAACTGATCCTGAAACTCTGTTATTTCTTGTCTGATTGTTTTGAATCACATGTTTAGATTCTGTATCGTCTCCTCAAACTCTCAATCTGCTTCACAGATGGGTCGACTTGAAGATGTCATACAGCTGTGCTGCAAGTTATTCCCTAAAATCAAAGCTACACTGAAAGGTTCACTTCGTGCTGGGGGGACAATTGGATCAATCGCCACTGTCGGAGGGCTTGCCTTGGGTCGTGTTGGTCTTCTTGTGGGTAAGTAGCAGTTAAGAAAAAACACGTCAGCTCCTCTTACTCGTCTAAAAATATTTACCATCATCACATTTGAGACGAGAGAGCGACTGTTGGACTCATCAATATCCTCTCTTTCATCATTTTGCATGTTTGAACTATTCTTCCCCTTCCTCTCTACAGGCGGAGCGGTTAGAAGCGTGGTGACCTACTGGTGGTTCAAGGATGATGTCAAATCGCTGCTTCAGGTCCTACTGAGCTTCAGTGGTCAGGAAAGGCAGGAGATGTCTGATTATATCATGCACGGCCAGGTCCTGAAAGACATGGAGTTGATGGATTATGTCAACCTGTTTACTCGGGTGCCTGCTCTCACAAGTTTTTTCAAATGTTAAATGAAGACTGAGGCAAACGGCCAAAAGATGTGATCTGTTTGTAACAAGGCTTCAGGGACTTCATTAAAGTAAAATCCCAGTGCAGTTTGTGTGGTGTTGATTCTTTTCATATGAACATAGTTTAGTATGAAGCGTATTTAAGGTTGTATATTTAATATCCATCAAGGGAACCACGGATCGAACACGTTACCGGCACCAACAAGATCACCTGCTCTGCGTTTGTGAGGTAAAAATAACAACAAATCAAGTATCTTTATTTGAGTGATGATCTTTAATGAGTTATTGTAAAGGAACCAGTATTTATATATTTGCCTGTGTTTATGTTGCAGAACATTCCTGTGAACATGGTTTATCTGATTTAATGCTTATATGCAATGTTCACGCTCTCAACTCTTTACATCCTTCTGACCTGGAGGAGAAAGATCAAAACTTCTTTCACAGCTTTTAGTTGAATAAAGAAAATAAAGTTCAACTGACTCACAAACAGGAGGATGAGTGAGGAGTGAGGCTGGTGAACATGCTAAGCTAATGATCACCTGAAGATGGCGCTAGTGTGCAGGTGTTTACTGGCTTTGGAAAGTCTTAGTGTCTGAAGAGTTTTACAGTCGACTGAGTTTATATATGTATTTGTGTATACATACATACATATATATATGTGTGTGTATACATATACAAACAGAAAAACTGAAAATGATAAAGATAGATTAAATAAAGATGGATCAAATACTCGAAGAGGAGCAAGAAAATCCATGAAATAAAAAGTTGTGTTTTACAGAAAAACATTGAATAAAAAATGAATAATAAACAGTAAAACATATAAATAGAGATTTTTAAATGACAATATTAATTCAGTTAATAGCCCAAGAGCCGGTCTGGAGTGACACGCAGGTCTGCAGGGAACAAGAACAAAGAGAACAAGATGTCTCACTGTGGGTATTTGTTCTCACTTATATTATCATTTAAAAGCCAGAACCAGAAGACCTTCAACAGGGATCATGTGATGAAGGCAGATCTGATAAAAAGGCAAGACCAAGGACTTTATAAACCAATGAAAGGTTATTAAAATGAATTCTGAAGCAGCCAGCGCAGAGACTTGGACGACATACGAGTTATGAAGCAGCTGGAGATGAATTATGTCCAGAACTCAGATCATCACAGCAGCTCGTGGAGTCTCTGCGTGATGAACATGAGAGAGTCACTCTCTGCTCATGCTCCTCACGGGAGGAAATCCTGTCTAATCCGATTCCTCATCTGTGATTTATCAAAGTTCAAAATGAGAAGTAGAGACTGTCAAACACCCGGTAGACACGCTACATGTTTATTAACTTCACACATGATCACATGTACAGTTACTGAGGTGAAGGCAGAGACATGTTTAACGTTTATTATGAAATGGAATGTTACAGTGACATCTTAATCTCGTAAATACAAGAGATATAATAAAAAGTAAAAGACATCGGGTCCATATAACGATCACATGCTGTTAAGGGGAGAATGTGATGTTTCTGCTGTGGTTCCTCTTCAGACGCCCATGGTGACCTGGATGAACTGGAGACAGAGAAACACGCAGCGTTATTCAATGATATAAACACAGGACTGATGTTTTGTGTGCGTGTGTGTGTGGTTGTGTGGTTGTGTGGTTGTGTGCGTGTGTGTGCAGCAGAATCTGTGAGACCTACGTCATCGTACTGAAACGCGGCGCAACCAGTTTGGGTTGTGTCTCTTCTTCTGAACTGATCTGGAAAATAAAAGCACATTGATCAGGATTTTTTCCAGATTCTGAGCCTTGTGGTGACGGCAGAATCTTAACCACATGTTAATTTACACAAATCTGAACACTGATCAGCTGCATTTATCAAACGTTGGCAGCAGGTTTTAGTTTCCTGGGCCACTCACC
Organism: Limanda limanda; assembly: GCF_963576545.1. Lineage (NCBI taxonomy): Eukaryota > Metazoa > Chordata > Actinopteri > Pleuronectiformes > Pleuronectidae > Limanda > Limanda limanda. The sequence continues at coordinate 1,457,990 of NC_083646.1, read as the reverse complement.
CGTCAGGATGCGCAGTCGGATGCAGCAGCTCAGGAACTCGTCGAAGGTGATCCTGCCGTTCAGGCTGTAGCGCTTCATGATGATGTTCAGCGCCTGAGGACTCAAACCGTAGCCTGCACACAAACACAATCCACTTCACACTCTTGTCATATTTATTCTATGCAAGATTATGATTTTATTACTGTAAAATCACAACTTTATACTTTTAAATATGTTTTGTTCTTGTAAAATTTACAACTTTTTTCCTGTGAAAGTACGTTTTCACAAACCAAAGCTGGCAACGGCCTTCTGCAGCTCCTGGCCATCCACGCTTCCACTGCGGTCCTGGCCAACACACACGTCTCTCTTTTTAGTAGTTTGTCCTGACTCTTGTTGAGGGTGAAGGACAGAGGATGTCTCACCATGTTAAAGCTCTATGAGACAAACTGTGATTTGTGAATATGGGCTATACAAATAAAATTTGATTGATTGATTGATTGATTGATATATGCAGCAATCCTGAGATTAAATTCAATACTTTTCAAGACCTTTTTCAAGACCCTGCTAATATTTTTCAAGACTCCAGCGCCACTAGGAGCTGTAACCGGTTACATCAGCAACACAATTGAGTTTGATATTGCAAAATTAAATGAAGTTTGCCAGAACTTCTATGTAGCACTGTATCAACACAACAGAATTCAGATAGGCCGGGAGGGAATAAAGCTCAAAAGAATAAATTGAGTTACTCAGCCAAAAGGCACAATTTATTGATGGACCCTGGACCCTCTTGGAAGAGGATATAGTACATTTTAGAGTAAAGATGCATCAATCTGGTCCACTTTGAGAGACAAATTAAGAGGCTAGATTGAAATTAATATGGCAGTCAGAATCTACTTGTTGTGTGAGAAACACTGCACAGACACACTGAGCAGTAAATGGTTCAGTCAACTCTGCAATAGGCACTTTTATAATACTTTAAATAATACAACTATTTTGCAGCATAAATAACCCAAATCAGATCAACATTGTCACTGATATAATGCTACAACTTTCTCAAAAAGAGCCACCATGTGGCATGTCTTTAGTGCAACAAAGTGTTAAACTGACATACACAGGGAAACTAGTCTGGTATCTCACCTGAAGGAAATTACCACCTGCGCAATTCTCCCAGTATTATGATATAATAATAGAACTCAGAAATGTACGTGTGTAAACTTTGAAGATGGACAAAACTAATTGAGCTGTGGGAGTGCTCACTCCTTACAAATATGATTCATGGCATGTGCCTCAGTTCAGTTGCTTTGGTTTCCAACCACTTTTCAGTTTGCACCAGCTCAGTGCGTGGCGTGTTACTGTTGTTTCGAGACAACACAACACTTCTGCAGTGCGCAGCGGCTGTGTGAACCCAGCGTCACTCTGAGGTCTGGACAAGTTGAAGCGGCGACAACTGAGTTAACGTTAGCAACGCTAGCAGTAACGTTACTAGCTTCAGCTGTCGTACTCATACTGGGTCATGTTACAACATTAGCCGAGGAAGGTGTTGCCCAATGCTCGATGGACAACCGCTGTCTGCGTGACGCAGTGGCTTTGTGGCTAGCTCCTCGCACATGTGAACGGAGCACATTGATCCCCATTGAAGCTAAACTCATTTTCTTTCTACAGACCGAACAGGAAGGCCCCCGTCATTCCCAGCGACGGGCTTCAGCCAGGGCTTGAACTGGATGGATGGATGGATTTGTATTTATATAGCGCTTTTCTAGTCTGATGAAGACCACTCAAAGCGCTTTACAGTTTTACATTCACCCATTCACACACACATTCATACAGTGCATGTACTTGCAGCACTTTGTTATTCTATGGGGGGCTATTTAGGGTTCAGCATCTTGCCCAAGGACACTTCGGCATGCAGATGGTTCAGACTGGGGATCGAACCACCGACCTTCAGGTTTGAGGACGACCACTCTACCCCTCAGCCACAGCCGCCCTCTGCTCGTGTTCCAACCACGACTCGGCGAGTTTACACTTCCTCATTGCCTGTTCCTTTGCAGCCATATAAATAATTAATAGCGCACTATTCGCGGGTAGGCCATCCTCTACATGGAAGATTCAACAACGACAAGTGCTACTCGCGCTGCAATGACGCGACAGACGTTGCCTGTGTAGTTCCTGTTATAAGCAGGGTGTTGGTTGGGACTCTTGTTTTGAAGGGGGGTTCTAACGGAAGGGGGTGTTGTCCAGAGAGAAGTTTTGAAGTGCGAAGGAAAATAGACTGGTGCGATGTCCCGATTCAATAACCATCATAATAATTTTTCCGCTGAGGCCTGACAGTATAAGAGGAAAAAACCATCGGCTACACCTCTAATGAGTATTGAATTTGAAAAAGATTCAAGACTTTTTAATGCTTTTTAAGGGTCTTGATTTTCCCTAATTTTATATATCAACTTTTAATACTTTTCAAGTCCCGTGGATACCCTGATAACTTTCTCTGTTGAACTCAAATGCAAACCAGTATTGGCTGTCTTTATCAATTTAAACACTGAAGAATGCATTTGCCAGATCAACAACAGAGAACCATTGACTATCCTTCAGAACTTGCTAATGGATTGTTTAAAGAATTTGCAACAGAGGGAGCGCGTTGTTGTACTGCAGCGTTGACAACTTACAAATCTTAGATGAATCGCAAATCATCAGGTTGTGTTTTATCAAAAATACTCTTCACCGGAAAATATCGGAGTGTGCACTAGTGCAGGGGTTTTCAACTGGTTTGTCCCAGGGACCATCGTTCTGACTAGAAAGTAATCCGCGGCCCACTGATGTGCCTACGTGTGTGTGTGTGTGCGTGCGTGCATGGGGATAGAAGGAAGTTTTAAAGGAGACATATCACGAACATTCCACTTTTGTAGTGCTTCTACACGTTAATATGGGTATCTGGCATGTCTACAGTCCCCAAAACTCTGGAAAAAAACAACTCCTGCGATTTGTTATGATTCCTCTATGTCAGAAACAATACGCTTGAGTGCGTGCAATGGGATTACGAGCGATAAGTACGTCATTGTCGAACCATGCCCATGTAGGGAGTCTCGCTACATGGCCTTGGACCGCCCCCCACCATCATCAATCAATCAATCAATCAATCAAGTTTTATTTGTATAGCCCACATTCACAAATAACAATTCGTCTCATGGGGCTTTAACATTGTGTGACATCCTCTGTCCTTAACCCTCAACAAGAGTAAGGAAAAACTACTAAAAACCCTTTTCACAGGTAAAAATATGTAGAAACCTCAGAGAGAGCCACATGTGAGGGATCCCTCTCTCAGGACGGACAGAAGTGCAATAGATGTCAGGTGTAAGAAAACATCATCAGGATTTTTAGCAGCATCCATTAGGCTAAACATTTTTCAATACTATGTGTCAGGCAGTCCCGCTGCAATCACAGTCTCTGGCCAGCAGCAAGACCACGATCCAGCATCAGGATGGGATCCACTATAATCCACAGTCATTGTCCACCGCCGCCAGTTAGAATCCATTATCAGCTGCCGCCTCGGTCGTGGTCCCTCATCATCCGATGCCAACGCGACAAAGGATCCTCCATTACAACGACGATCAGCTGGCACGATACAGAATCCACCGAACTGGATCCACCATTGCGACCTCCGACACGCGATCCACAATCATAATCCATGGTGCGGCCACAGCTGTGGCCCTGCATCCGCGGGCGCTAAGGCACAGAAACTCCGGGAAAAGGGGTCAAGTTAGTAACATGTACTGATCAGATAAGAATTATCTTGATGTGATAAATATGGAGAAAAGGAAGGAGAAGCAGGAAAGAGAAGCTCCGTGTGTCTTGTGTCATAAATTCCCTGTGCGTCTTAGCATCATCAGGGGTTTTTGCCATTTAATCAAATTTGGAACATCGCACAAATTAGCTCTAACTATAAGCTTTATAAAAAAGGAAGGTTTTGAGTCTACTTTTAAACGAACAGAGCGTGTCTGCCTCCCTAACTGAAAGTGAGAGATTATTCCACAGCAGTGGGGCTTGATGGCTAAAAGCTCTGGCTCCTACTCTACTTTTAGAGACTTTAGGGACAACAAGTAAACCTGAGTTCTGGGATCGGAGTGCTCTAGTAGGTTGATATGGAACTAACATCTCTTTAAGGTAAAGAGGTGCCATATCATTAAGGGCCTTGAAGGTGAGGAGGAGAATTTTAAATTCTATTCTAGATTTAACAGGAAGCCAGTGTAGCGATGCTAATACTGGAGAAATGTGCTCTCTTTTCTTAGTTCTCGTCAGGACACGTGCTGCGGCATTTTGGACCAGCTGCAGAGTCTTTAACGACTTGCTGCTGGAGCCTGATAATAATGAATTACAATAGTCCAGTCTCGATGTAACAAAGGCGTGGACTAGTTTTTCTGCATCTTTTTGCGAAAGGACATGTCTGATTTTTGAGATATTACGCAAGTGGAAAAACGCGGTCCTAGAAATTACTTTTAAGTGACTATTAAAGGACAAATCAGGATCGAAGATCACTCCCAAGTTCCTGACTGTGTCATTGGAAGCAAGGGCAATGTCATCTAGCGCAGCTATATCATTAGATAATGTATCTCTAAGGTGTTTAGGGCCGAGTATTATAACCTCTGTTTTATCTGAGTTTAATAAGAGAAAATTGCGGGTCATCCAGGTTTTTATGTCCTTGAGACATGCTCGAAGTTTAGTTAATTGATTACTTTGATCAGGTTTTATTGACAAATATAACTGGGTGTCATCCGCATAACAGTGAAAATTTACCGAGTGTGTCCTGATAATGTTTCCTAGTGGAAGCATATATAATGAGAATAAAATTGGGCCGAGCACAGACCCCTGTGGGACACCATGGTTAACTTTGGTGCGCACCGATGACTCATCATTGATTTGAACGAATTGGGAGCGATCAGCAAAATAAGATTTAAACCAGTTTAAGGCCGTTCCTTTAATGTTAATTAACTGTTTTAGTCTCTCTAATAAAATTTGATGGTCAATTGTGTCGAATGCTGCACTGAGATCTAACAGAACGAGGACAGACACAAGTCCCTGATCTGAAGCTATTAGAAGGTCATTAGTGACTTTTGCCAGGGCTGTCTCTGTGCTATGATTGGTTCTAAACCCAGACTGAAAGTCTTCATATATATTATTTTCCTGGAGAAACTCACACAGCTGATTGGCTACAACTTTTTCTAAGATTTTAGATAGGAAGGGGAGATTAGATATTGGCCTGTAATTTGCTAAAACCTCTGGGTCTAGGGTGGGTTTTTCATCATCTCACCGGCTCCGTCGGCGCCGTCTCCCCTGGGAGAGATGGTGGAGCTAGCATTAGCATTTGCGCCAACTGAGCTCGCTTTTCCATCACTCAGAGCCGGTGAGACGATGGAGCCCGGGCTCCATCGTCTCACCATTTCATATGCATGCAGGTTTGCATCTGAAATGGGAGGACGGACTGATAAGAGCAGACTAGACAGCCAACACTACAACGTCACATTCTTCAATACTATCAAAAGGGTTCTGGGGAGGAAACCAGTCAGGTAGGGGAAACACATTTCTGGGCTTATTAGCAAGATCATCGCAGGACAGTTGCCTATATGCACCAACATGGCCGGTCACCGTATCACCAACCCTCCTTTACATAAAGGCCTTCATGCATGTAAGGGTGCATGAACAAAATCATAATATAATGCCAAAAGTAAGTAGTACAGGAACTAACAGTTGAACTAGCATCGCACGCCAGGGGCCAAGTTTGTTAACCAGCCATCTGTTGAATGAATGAATATTTAGGTAGATAAGGATACAGTATGCCTTTCCCACAATGCCATGCAAAATTAGTGAGCATGGCTCTGCCGTTGTTATTGATTACCATTCCATTTCAGGAGACACTTTTATTATACAAATAAATGTCACAAGAAGCATTTCCTAGGGATTGGCCTGTAGAAACATGGCAGTAACACATCTTATAATGTCGTGACTGTAGATCTCATTGGTGTGTCATCAGGTATGCAGATACATTTACTGACTTATCATTGTTAGAAGTTTGAGCATTACATTTACATACTGCAACCTGTTTGGGGAGGAGGATTGCATCAAGCATCAGAGACACTAGAGCATAATATACATTTGATTTGTCTCTGTTTCCAAATTGTGCAAAATGATGTACTACACCACATGCATACTGTCTATGTAGATATTGACCCTTTTCCCTTCAGTCAATTTGCATGCTTCTGCAGACAGAGAAGCAGGGAATGGTCATGCAATCAATGTATCACGTGTTGTGTCTGAATTGCTAGACACTGATCCATCTACAAGCAGTTCAAAGTCTGGATTCTGCAACAGCGTTTCCTGTAAGTCTGGTCTGGAGGAACAAACTTAGGTTATTTTACGACACAGATATGTTGTTCACCATCTCCTTTTGTTCGAAGAAGAGTAGCTGCGTTTAGAACATTACATCTTTTTTCAGTGATGTTAAGCATTTCCAACAGAATAGCATGTTATTGATAGCATCATAAACACAGCATTAGGGATCAACAGGGTGAGTAGGGAGTATCCTTCTAAATCCTTGGATACCATGACAGTCTCATCTGAAGCTGCTACAGCTCTAAGACAAGTAAGGAGGCATGTATCAACAGGATCAAGTTTTGCTGAGAAACGTGCTACAGGTCTGTGTTTGCCCCCCTTGGTCTGGGAGTGGCACTGATGTCATGTAGCCCCCCTTCTTGTCAACTGCTTATGTGAAAGGTCGGTCAGGGTTCGGTAGTCATAAAGTCGGGGTTGTTTGTAAGGTCAGTTTCAAGTCAGTAAAAGCTTTCTCTGTGTAATCAGTCCATATAACTTTACTATATGCTTGTAAGCCTGTGTGCGATTGCGCTGAGGGCTCTTTAAGGACAGCATAGTTAGGAATAAATGATCTGTAATAAGAATCCATCACAGGAATGAAATCACTTATTTCTTTGAAACGGTTTAAGAATATTTTAAATTACTGTTACTCTATTAGGGGTGAGGGATTTGCTCTCTGCTGTGATCACATGCCCTAAAAATTCAACTTGTTCTTTTACAAACTTGTACTTTTTCCGGCTTGCCTTATGACCTCCTGCAATTAGATGTTTTAGGAGAGCTATAGAATCATTTGCACAATATTCTTCAGTTGGAGAACAAATCACAAATCATTAAATCGTCAACATATGGTAAAAGTGCTCTTGTTATCTCTGATGATCTTAAGCTTTCTTTTAGTGCCTGGTTGTAAATGGTCAGTGATTCACAATAGCCGTGACGAAGGCATGTGAATGTATAACCAGGGTATATGCAGCAATCCTGACATTAAATGCAATTGTAGCGAGGTGGTGGCTATGGGTAATATTTTGTTGCCTACAACGCCACCTGAGGAGTCTCACCTCAGGAATATTATGAAAGTGTGGTGTGCGTGCAACAGCCCAGGTTCGTTTAAATCACTGGGCAAGAGATGTGTTTAAATCAATATAAAACTATTTTCACAAATCACAGTTTGTCTCATAGGGCTTTAACATGGTGAGACATCCTCTGTCCTTCACCCTCAGCAAGAGTCAGGACAAACTACTAAAAACCCTTTTAACAGGTGAAGACACGTAGAAACCTCAGAGAGACACATGTGAGGATCCGTCTCCCAGGACAGACACAAGTGACACAGATGTGTAGAGGAGAACATCATCAGGAGAAAGGTTTTAGCAGCATCGATGAGGGGAAACATGTTGAAGGATAACTTCAATACTATGTGTGAAGCAGTCCTGCTGCATCATAGTCTCTGGTCAGCAGCAGGATCATGATCCAGCATCAAGATGGGATCCACTATAATCCACAGTCATTGTCCACTGGCGCCAGTTAGGATCCATCATCAGCCGCCGCCTCGGTCCTGGTCCGACATCCTCCGATGCCAACGCGACAAAGGATCCTCCATTACCATTACGATCAGCCGGCACGATACAGAATCCACCAAACTGGATCCACCATTGCGACCTCTGATGCGCGGTCCACAAATCGTAATCCATGGTACAGCCACAGCTGTGGCCCTGCATCCGCGGGTGATAAGGCACAGGGACTCCGGGGGAGGGGTCAAGGGTCAGAAACATGTACTGATCAGATAAGAATTACTTTGATGTGATAAGGATGGAGAAGCTGGAAAGAGAAGCTCCGTGTGTCATGTGTCAGTAATTCCCTCTAACCCTAACCCTAACCCTTTTTGCCTTTTAATCAATGATACAATGATACAGGCCGAACTTGAGGCTACACTGAGGCTGAAGGTAAATCTGACTGGCTACTGGTTTGTATGGTAGTATGATGAAAACCATGTGGCCCACTCAGTAGATCAGACATCAATACCTCTATGCCTTTTTAAACTAAACGCCTCCTATTTTGGAACATAGGACAAGTTACTTTCTGCCGCACTAATTAGCTCTAACGATAAGCTTTATCAAAAAGGAAGGTTTTAAGCCTACTCTTAAACAAACAGAGCGTGTCTGATTCCCGAACTGAAAGTGAGAGATTATTCCACCCTGGTTATACATTCACATGCCTTCGTCACGGCTATTGTGAATCACTGACCATTTACAACCAGGCACTAAAAGAACGTTTAAGATCATCAGAGATAACAGGAGCACTTTTACGATATGTTGACGATTTAATGATTTGTGATTTGTGCTCCAACTGAAGAATATTGTGCAAATGATTCTATAGCTCTCCTAAAACATCTAATTGCAGGAGGTCATAAGGCAAGCCTGAAAAAGTACAAGTTTGTAAAAGAACAAGTTGAATTTTTAGGGCATGTGATCACAGCAGAGAGCAAATCCCTCACCCCTAATAGAGTAACAGTAATTTAAAATATTCTTAAACTGTTACAAAGAAATAAGTGATTTCATTCCTGTGATGGATTCTTATTACAGATAATCCTAACTATGCTGTCCTTAAGAAGCCCTCAGCGCAATCACACACAGGCTTACAAGCATATAGTAAAGTTATATGGACTGATTACACACAGAAACTGAAACTGACTTGAAACTGACCTTACAAACAACCCCGACTTTATGACTACCGAACCCTGACCGACCTTTCACATAAGCAGTTGACAAGAAGGGGGGCTACATGACATCAGTGCCACTCCCAGACCAAGGGGGGGCAAACACAGACCTGTAGCACGTTTCTCAGCAAAACTTGATCCTGTTGATACATGCCTCCTTACTTGTCTTAGAGCTGTAGCAGCTTCAGATGAGACTGTCATGGTATCCAAGGATTTAGAAGGATACTCCCTACTCACCCTGTTGATCCCTAATGCTGTGTTTATGATGCTATCAATAACATGCTATTCTGTTGGAAATGCTTAACATCACTGAAAAAAGATGTAATGTTCTAAACGCAGCTACTCTTCTTCGAACAAAAGGAGATGGTGAACAACATATCTGTGTCGTAAAATAACCTAAGTTTGTTCCTCCAGACCAGACTTACAGGAAACGCTGTTGCAGAATCCAGACTTTGAACTGCTTGTAGATGGATCAGTGTCTAGCAATTCAGACACAACACATGATACATTGATTGCATGACCATTCCCTGCTTCTCTGTCTGCAGAAGCATGCAAATTGACTGAAGGGAAAAGGGTCAATATCTACATAGACAGTATGCATGTGGTGTAGTACATCATTTTGCACGATTTGGAAACAGACAGATCAAATGTATATCATGCTCTAGTGTCTCTGATGCTTGATGCTATCCTCCTCCCCAAACAGGTTGCAGTATGTAAAGCTACGTCCCTCTACATGATGTTGTGCATGTTTACTCTAGGAGTACTGCGAATGCGAACGGCGCATTTGATTAGAATGGTCCGGTTCACGGCCAGGGAGGGAGGGGGGGGGGGGGGGGGGCAGGATCTCAAGCATGCGCAAAGACGTCATCTCCAACTTATTCTTTATCTATGTTCGCAAACGAAACAATTAGGGGGTTCAAGTATCTTTCTTCAAATGACAAATTACATCGTCTATCACTTTTGAAGCATGAAATGGCACTTGATTATATTCTGGCAATAACAGGTGGCCTTTTTGCCACTCTAAATTTGACTAAAGATGCTTGAGTAACCTTGATCCCTGATAACTCTGACTTTTCAAGGATTTTCATTCAACAGATGGCTGGTTAACAAACTTGGCCCCTGGGGTACGATGCTAGTTCAACTGTTAGTTCCTGTACTACTTACTTTTGGCATATTATGCTTTTGATCATGCCCCCTTACATGCATGAAGGCCCTTATGTATAGGAGGGTTGGTGATACGGTGACCGGCCATGTTGGTTTATATATGCAACTGTCCCGAGATGATCTTGCTAATAAGCCCAGAAATGTGTTTCCCCTACCTGACTGGTTTCCTCCCCAGAACCCTTTTGATAGTATTGAAGAATGTGATGTTGTTGTGTTGGCTGTTTAGTCTGCTCTTATCAGTCCTTCCTCCCATTTCAGATGCAAACCTGTGTCCACGACAATGGCAGTTTGCTTTACACTACAGTGATGGTGTTGATGCTTTTTGAATACATGTGACTTCATGTATTTGATTTTTTACTGTAGTAGTGCATTCTCTTGTGTTGTCATGAATGACAAAAAGGAGGGAAATGTAGTGGAAAAATAACTAAGTATAGTGGAAATTGACTAAGAGTGGTTGAAACCTATTTGATAGTTGAAGAGTAACTTCTTGCATACCTGTCTAAGACTCCATGACCTGAAATGTTTATGACCTGAAACCTGTTTGACCTTTCTATATACCTGTTTGACCTTTCCATTACTTATTGACTGTCCAAAGAACCCAATGGAAATGTATGGAAATCATTTGTTCCTGTGCTTTGGTTCCTGTCTAAAACTACTTTACAGAACAGAGAGTCAAAGAGTCTGAACTGGCTCAGTCAAACAGCCTTGTTCTCCTATGTAACATCTGTGCATCTGAGTGTTCTTCATCTTCACTCTGAGATCCTTGTGGTTTCCCTGTGTTGATCCTTTCTGCAGAAAGCCCCTTATTAAATACTGTTATGGGACTTTGCATACCAGGACAATCAAAACAAATATCATTCTGGAAGTTTAATTCAAACACTGCAGTCGTGGCTCAAAGCTCATAACACGGTGTAAGTTACGAGTCAATGGCCCCTAGCTCTCAAAGGTACAGTTCCTTTATACAAATCAGACCCCTCCCCACACACTGAAGAAGGTTGTCCAATCAGCTCTCTGGATGTCCTGACAGGATGGTCAGACATTTGGTCTCCGGCGTTCTCTTTGAAGTCTTACGACACAATGAGCTGAGGTTTCTGCTCAGACTCTGAGAAGACTCTAGGTGTGAATAACCTGTTTCCCAAAGACCCCCGTCTTTTGGTCAGTAACACCTACTGCCATTGCAGCCTTCTGATGCAAACACTTGAGGGCCCCTGCTGTGAACCTTTTGTTTAGCACTGAATAGATGATGACAATACAGATAGATAACTTTGTTGGTTCAAGCCTCTTGTATCTCCAGATTTCCATCACAACACTTAACTTACTCTGTATATAATATGACTACTACCTCATTCACTTCATTTTTCTCATTTTCATTTCACTTACTACCACTATTTATACTTACACCTGCACTTTATATATACTTATCATATCTACACTACCTACTTGTATTGCTGCAAGTCTAGTATCATACTGTCCATATTCCATATCTATTTCTTACTGTACATATCATATATATTTACATATTCCACTTTACAGCTGCACATACTCTACACTTTTACTGCTTTTTTTTCACTTCTGGTTAAATGCTTAACTGCATTTCGTTGTCCCAGTACTTTCACTCTGTGCAATGACAATAAAGTTGAATCTAATATAATCTCTGGTGTCCTTCATGTTCATGGTTCATGTTCAGTTTCATTTTCCTTGAAATCTATTTAACAGGTGCCAGATGTTTCTCAGGCGACTCCCAGTGTCACTGTTGGTTTCACCCTGACCTGTGTCTCCGTCTCCAGCTCCAATCTGATCGACTTCTCCACTGAAGGTAATTCCTGTGATCTCCTGTAAAATGCTTTCATGTTCAATGTACGTTAACTTTGAGGAGGCAGTGGACATGATACACAGACACACACATGTAGTGTAGATAACACAAGTTGGATCAGGTCTCTAACCAGTGATTCTGCTGTGGCTCCTCTCACTGAAGTGACAGTGATATGTCAGGTAAAGTCTTAATGTGGTTGAACTCACTTATTATCTGAATTTGGTAAAGTAGTATTCTACGTTCAACACAGATTAGAATCAGATTGTTTCACTTGTAGACTGTTGTTTCAGGAATTTCCAAATCTCCCTCACATTCTCTCAGTAACGTCTGAGAACATTGATCTAAATAACTCGAATCAATTCATATTAAAGCAATAGTTCTTCATGAATGTAATGACAGAGGAACCCAGAGAAGAACCGTCCTCTCTGGAGCTTCGACTGGAGCTTTGGCTGAGGAGCTCAACTCATGTTGGAAATGTTGGTTTCGTTTAAGCGACTCAAACAGTTCACAGCAACAGCAGCCATCTTAGATGAATATTAATGAGCCACAGTATTCAGCAGCATCATGTACTCTGTAGTCGTGTTGGTACTAGTACTCGTAGTAAAATATTTTTTTTCTTATTAGTGAAACTTTTACTAATTTAAGATGCTGCACTTTTCTCATTTTTACTGAGGAAACAGACTGATCTTCTGGTTTTCACCTCTAACCTTTTCTCATACATTTGGAATTTATTATCTGAATATTACCACTTGATTTTTGAATTCCTTCCTTTAACTGATCCTGAAACTCTGTTATTTCTTGTCTGATTGTTTTGAATCACATGTTTAGATTCTGTATCGTCTCCTCAAACTCTCAATCTGCTTCACAGATGGGTCGACTTGAAGATGTCATACAGCTGTGCTGCAAGTTATTCCCTAAAATCAAAGCTACACTGAAAGGTTCACTTCGTGCTGGGGGGACAATTGGATCAATCGCCACTGTCGGAGGGCTTGCCTTGGGTCGTGTTGGTCTTCTTGTGGGTAAGTAGCAGTTAAGAAAAAACACGTCAGCTCCTCTTACTCGTCTAAAAATATTTACCATCATCACATTTGAGACGAGAGAGCGACTGTTGGACTCATCAATATCCTCTCTTTCATCATTTTGCATGTTTGAACTATTCTTCCCCTTCCTCTCTACAGGCGGAGCGGTTAGAAGCGTGGTGACCTACTGGTGGTTCAAGGATGATGTCAAATCGCTGCTTCAGGTCCTACTGAGCTTCAGTGGTCAGGAAAGGCAGGAGATGTCTGATTATATCATGCACGGCCAGGTCCTGAAAGACATGGAGTTTATGGATTATGTCAACCTGTTTACTCGGGTGCCTGCTCTCACAAGTTTTTTCAAATGTTAAATGAAGACTGAGGCAAACGGCCAAAAGATGTGATCTGTTTGTAACAAGGCTTCAGGGACTTCATTAAAGTAAAATCCCAGTGCAGTTTGTGTGGTGTTGATTCTTTTCATATGAACATAGTTTAGTATGAAGCGTATTTAAGGTTGTATATTTAATATCCATCAAGGGAACCACGGATCGAACACGTTACCGGCACCAACAAGATCACCTGCTCTGCGTTTGTGAGGTAAAAATAACAACAAATCAAGTATCTTTATTTGAGTGATGATCTTTAATGAGTTATTGTAAAGGAACCAGTATTTATATATTTGCCTGTGTTTATGTTGCAGAACATTCCTGTGAACATGGTTTATCTGATTTAATGCTTATATGCAATGTTCACGCTCTCAACTCTTTACATCCTTCTGACCTGGAGGAGAAAGATCAAAACTTCTTTCACAGCTTTTAGTTGAATAAAGAAAATAAAGTTCAACTGACTCACAAACAGGAGGATGAGTGAGGAGTGAGGCTGGTGAACATGCTAAGCTAATGATCACCTGAAGATGGCGCTAGTGTGCAGGTGTTTACTGGCTTTGGAAAGTCTTAGTGTCTGAAGAGTTTTACAGTCGACTGAGTTTATATATGTATTTGTGTATACATACATACATATATATATGTGTGTGTATACATATACAAACAGAAAAACTGAAAATGATAAAGATAGATTAAATAAAGATGGATCAAATACTCGAAGAGGAGCAAGAAAATCCATGAAATAAAAAGTTGTGTTTTACAGAAAAACATTGAATAAAAAATGAATAATAAACAGTAAAACATATAAATAGAGATTTTTAAATGACAATATTAATTCAGTTAATAGCCCAAGAGCCGGTCTGGAGTGACACGCAGGTCTGCAGGGAACAAGAACAAAGAGAACAAGATGTCTCACTGTGGGTATTTGTTCTCACTTATATTATCATTTAAAAGCCAGAACCAGAAGACCTTCAACAGGGATCATGTGATGAAGGCAGATCTGATAAAAAGGCAAGACCAAGGACTTTATAAACCAATGAAAGGTTATTAAAATGAATTCTGAAGCAGCCAGCGCAGAGACTTGGACGACATACGAGTTATGAAGCAGCTGGAGATGAATTATGTCCAGAACTCAGATCATCACAGCAGCTCGTGGAGTCTCTGCGTGATGAACATGAGAGAGTCACTCTCTGCTCATGCTCCTCACGGGAGGAAATCCTGTCTAATCCGATTCCTCATCTGTGATTTATCAAAGTTCAAAATGAGAAGTAGAGACTGTCAAACACCCGGTAGACACGCTACATGTTTATTAACTTCACACATGATCACATGTACAGTTACTGAGGTGAAGGCAGAGACATGTTTAACGTTTATTATGAAATGGAATGTTACAGTGACATCTTAATCTCGTAAATACAAGAGATATAATAAAAAGTAAAAGACATCGGGTCCATATAACGATCACATGCTGTTAAGGGGAGAATGTGATGTTTCTGCTGTGGTTCCTCTTCAGACGCCCATGGTGACCTGGATGAACTGGAGACAGAGAAACACGCAGCGTTATTCAATGATATAAACACAGGACTGATGTTTTGTGTGCGTGTGTGTGTGGTTGTGTGGTTGTGTGGTTGTGTGCGTGTGTGTGCAGCAGAATCTGTGAGACCTACGTCATCGTACTGAAACGCGGCGCAACCAGTTTGGGTTGTGTCTCTTCTTCTGAACTGATCTGGAAAATAAAAGCACATTGATCAGGATTTTTTCCAGATTCTGAGCCTTGTGGTGACGGCAGAATCTTAACCACATGTTAATTTACACAAATCTGAACACTGATCAGCTGCATTTATCAAACGTTGGCAGCAGGTTTTAGTTTCCTGGGCCACTCACCCGTCAGGATGCGCAGTCGGATGCAGCAGCTCAGGAACTCGTCGAAGGTGATCCTGCCGTTCAGGCTGTAGCGCTTCATGATGATGTTCAGCGCCTGAGGACTCAAACCGTAGCCTGCACACAAACACAATCCACTTCACACTCTTGTCATATTTATTCTATGCAAGATTATGATTTTATTACTGTAAAATCACAACTTTATACTTTTAAATATGTTTTGTTCTTGTAAAATTTACAACTTTTTTCCTGTGAAAGTACGTTTTCACAAACCAAAGCTGGCAACGGCCTTCTGCAGCTCCTGGCCATCCACGCTTCCACTGCGGTCCTGGCCAACACACACGTCTCTCTTTTTAGTAGTTTGTCCTGACTCTTGTTGAGGGTGAAGGACAGAGGATGTCTCACCATGTTAAAGCTCTATGAGACAAACTGTGATTTGTGAATATGGGCTATACAAATAAAATTTGATTGATTGATTGATTGATTGATATATGCAGCAATCCTGAGATTAAATTCAATACTTTTCAAGACCTTTTTCAAGACCCTGCTAATATTTTTCAAGACTCCAGCGCCACTAGGAGCTGTAACCGGTTACATCAGCAACACAATTGAGTTTGATATTGCAAAATTAAATGAAGTTTGCCAGAACTTCTATGTAGCACTGTATCAACACAACAGAATTCAGATAGGCCGGGAGGGAATAAAGCTCAAAAGAATAAATTGAGTTACTCAGCCAAAAGGCACAATTTATTGATGGACCCTGGACCCTCTTGGAAGAGGATATAGTACATTTTAGAGTAAAGATGCATCAATCTGGTCCACTTTGAGAGACAAATTAAGAGGCTAGATTGAAATTAATATGGCAGTCAGAATCTACTTGTTGTGTGAGAAACACTGCACAGACACACTGAGCAGTAAATGGTTCAGTCAACTCTGCAATAGGCACTTTTATAATACTTTAAATAATACAACTATTTTGCAGCATAAATAACCCAAATCAGATCAACATTGTCACTGATATAATGCTACAACTTTCTCAAAAAGAGCCACCATGTGGCATGTCTTTAGTGCAACAAAGTGTTAAACTGACATACACAGGGAAACTAGTCTGGTATCTCACCTGAAGGAAATTACCACCTGCGCAATTCTCCCAGTATTATGATATAATAATAGAACTCAGAAATGTACGTGTGTAAACTTTGAAGATGGACAAAACTAATTGAGCTGTGGGAGTGCTCACTCCTTACAAATATGATTCATGGCATGTGCCTCAGTTCAGTTGCTTTGGTTTCCAACCACTTTTCAGTTTGCACCAGCTCAGTGCGTGGCGTGTTACTGTTGTTTCGAGACAACACAACACTTCTGCAGTGCGCAGCGGCTGTGTGAACCCAGCGTCACTCTGAGGTCTGGACAAGTTGAAGCGGCGACAACTGAGTTAACGTTAGCAACGCTAGCAGTAACGTTACTAGCTTCAGCTGTCGTACTCATACTGGGTCATGTTACAACATTAGCCGAGGAAGGTGTTGCCCAATGCTCGATGGACAACCGCTGTCTGCGTGACGCAGTGGCTTTGTGGCTAGCTCCTCGCACATGTGAACGGAGCACATTGATCCCCATTGAAGCTAAACTCATTTTCTTTCTACAGACCGAACAGGAAGGCCCCCGTCATTCCCAGCGACGGGCTTCAGCCAGGGCTTGAACTGGATGGATGGATGGATTTGTATTTATATAGCGCTTTTCTAGTCTGATGAAGACCACTCAAAGCGCTTTACAGTTTTACATTCACCCATTCACACACACATTCATACAGTGCATGTACTTGCAGCACTTTGTTATTCTATGGGGGGCTATTTAGGGTTCAGCATCTTGCCCAAGGACACTTCGGCATGCAGATGGTTCAGACTGGGGATCGAACCACCGACCTTCAGGTTTGAGGACGACCACTCTACCCCTCAGCCACAGCCGCCCTCTGCTCGTGTTCCAACCACGACTCGGCGAGTTTACACTTCCTCATTGCCTGTTCCTTTGCAGCCATATAAATAATTAATAGCGCACTATTCGCGGGTAGGCCATCCTCTACATGGAAGATTCAACAACGACAAGTGCTACTCGCGCTGCAATGACGCGACAGACGTTGCCTGTGTAGTTCCTGTTATAAGCAGGGTGTTGGTTGGGACTCTTGTTTTGAAGGGGGGTTCTAACGGAAGGGGGTGTTGTCCAGAGAGAAGTTTTGAAGTGCGAAGGAAAATAGACTGGTGCGATGTCCCGATTCAATAACCATCATAATAATTTTTCCGCTGAGGCCTGACAGTATAAGAGGAAAAAACCATCGGCTACACCTCTAATGAGTATTGAATTTGAAAAAGATTCAAGACTTTTTAATGCTTTTTAAGGGTCTTGATTTTCCCTAATTTTATATATCAACTTTTAATACTTTTCAAGTCCCGTGGATACCCTGATAACTTTCTCTGTTGAACTCAAATGCAAACCAGTATTGGCTGTCTTTATCAATTTAAACACTGAAGAATGCATTTGCCAGATCAACAACAGAGAACCATTGACTATCCTTCAGAACTTGCTAATGGATTGTTTAAAGAATTTGCAACAGAGGGAGCGCGTTGTTGTACTGCAGCGTTGACAACTTACAAATCTTAGATGAATCGCAAATCATCAGGTTGTGTTTTATCAAAAATACTCTTCACCGGAAAATATCGGAGTGTGCACTAGTGCAGGGGTTTTCAACTGGTTTGTCCCAGGGACCATCGTTCTGACTAGAAAGTAATCCGCGGCCCACTGATGTGCCTACGTGTGTGTGTGTGTGCGTGCGTGCATGGGGATAGAAGGAAGTTTTAAAGGAGACATATCACGAACATTCCACTTTTGTAGTGCTTCTACACGTTAATATGGGTATCTGGCATGTCTACAGTCCCCAAAACTCTGGAAAAAAACAACTCCTGCGATTTGTTATGATTCCTCTATGTCAGAAACAATACGCTTGAGTGCGTGCAATGGGATTACGAGCGATAAGTACGTCATTGTCGAACCATGCCCATGTAGGGAGTCTCGCTACATGGCCTTGGACCGCCCCCCACCATCATCAATCAATCAATCAATCAATCAAGTTTTATTTGTATAGCCCACATTCACAAATAACAATTCGTCTCATGGGGCTTTAACATTGTGTGACATCCTCTGTCCTTAACCCTCAACAAGAGTAAGGAAAAACTACTAAAAACCCTTTTCACAGGTAAAAATATGTAGAAACCTCAGAGAGAGCCACATGTGAGGGATCCCTCTCTCAGGACGGACAGAAGTGCAATAGATGTCAGGTGTAAGAAAACATCATCAGGATTTTTAGCAGCATCCATTAGGCTAAACATTTTTCAATACTATGTGTCAGGCAGTCCCGCTGCAATCACAGTCTCTGGCCAGCAGCAAGACCACGATCCAGCATCAGGATGGGATCCACTATAATCCACAGTCATTGTCCACCGCCGCCAGTTAGAATCCATTATCAGCTGCCGCCTCGGTCGTGGTCCCTCATCATCCGATGCCAACGCGACAAAGGATCCTCCATTACAACGACGATCAGCTGGCACGATACAGAATCCACCGAACTGGATCCACCATTGCGACCTCCGACACGCGATCCACAATCATAATCCATGGTGCGGCCACAGCTGTGGCCCTGCATCCGCGGGCGCTAAGGCACAGAAACTCCGGGAAAAGGGGTCAAGTTAGTAACATGTACTGATCAGATAAGAATTATCTTGATGTGATAAATATGGAGAAAAGGAAGGAGAAGCAGGAAAGAGAAGCTCCGTGTGTCTTGTGTCATAAATTCCCTGTGCGTCTTAGCATCATCAGGGGTTTTTGCCATTTAATCAAATTTGGAACATCGCACAAATTAGCTCTAACTATAAGCTTTATCAAAAAGGAAGGTTTTGAGTCTACTTTTAAACGAACAGAGCGTGTCTGCCTCCCTAACTGAAAGTGAGAGATTATTCCACAGCAGTGGGGCTTGATGGCTAAAAGCTCTGGCTCCTACTCTACTTTTAGAGACTTTAGGGACAACAAGTAAACCTGAGTTCTGGGATCGGAGTGCTCTAGTAGGTTGATATGGAACTAACATCTCTTTAAGGTAAAGAGGTGCCATATCATTAAGGGCCTTGAAGGTGAGGAGGAGAATTTTAAATTCTATTCTAGATTTAACAGGAAGCCAGTGTAGCGATGCTAATACTGGAGAAATGTGCTCTCTTTTCTTAGTTCTCGTCAGGACACGTGCTGCGGCATTTTGGACCAGCTGCAGAGTCTTTAACGACTTGCTGCTGGAGCCTGATAATAATGAATTACAATAGTCCAGTCTCGATGTAACAAAGGCGTGGACTAGTTTTTCTGCATCTTTTTGCGAAAGGACATGTCTGATTTTTGAGATATTACGCAAGTGGAAAAACGCGGTCCTAGAAATTACTTTTAAGTGACTATTAAAGGACAAATCAGGATCGAAGATCACTCCCAAGTTCCTGACTGTGTCATTGGAAGCAAGGGCAATGTCATCTAGCGCAGCTATATCATTAGATAATGTATCTCTAAGGTGTTTAGGGCCGAGTATTATAACCTCTGTTTTATCTGAGTTTAATAAGAGAAAATTGCGGGTCATCCAGGTTTTTATGTCCTTGAGACATGCTCGAAGTTTAGTTAATTGATTACTTTGATCAGGTTTTATTGACAAATATAACTGGGTGTCATCCGCATAACAGTGAAAATTTACCGAGTGTGTCCTGATAATGTTTCCTAGTGGAAGCATATATAATGAGAATAAAATTGGGCCGAGCACAGACCCCTGTGGGACACCATGGTTAACTTTGGTGCGCACCGATGACTCATCATTGATTTGAACGAATTGGGAGCGATCAGCAAAATAAGATTTAAACCAGTTTAAGGCCGTTCCTTTAATGTTAATTAACTGTTTTAGTCTCTCTAATAAAATTTGATGGTCAATTGTGTCGAATGCTGCACTGAGATCTAACAGAACGAGGACAGACACAAGTCCCTGATCTGAAGCTATTAGAAGGTCATTAGTGACTTTTGCCAGGGCTGTCTCTGTGCTATGATTGGTTCTAAACCCAGACTGAAAGTCTTCATATATATTATTTTCCTGGAGAAACTCACACAGCTGATTGGCTACAACTTTTTCTAAGATTTTAGATAGGAAGGGGAGATTAGATATTGGCCTGTAATTTGCTAAAACCTCTGGGTCTAGGGTGGGTTTTTCATCATCTCACCGGCTCCGTCGGCGCCGTCTCCCCTGGGAGAGATGGTGGAGCTAGCATTAGCATTTGCGCCAACTGAGCTCGCTTTTCCATCACTCAGAGCCGGTGAGACGATGGAGCCCGGGCTCCATCGTCTCACCATTTCATATGCATGCAGGTTTGCATCTGAAATGGGAGGACGGACTGATAAGAGCAGACTAGACAGCCAACACTACAACGTCACATTCTTCAATACTATCAAAAGGGTTCTGGGGAGGAAACCAGTCAGGTAGGGGAAACACATTTCTGGGCTTATTAGCAAGATCATCGCAGGACAGTTGCCTATATGCACCAACATGGCCGGTCACCGTATCACCAACCCTCCTTTACATAAAGGCCTTCATGCATGTAAGGGTGCATGAACAAAATCATAATATAATGCCAAAAGTAAGTAGTACAGGAACTAACAGTTGAACTAGCATCGCACGCCAGGGGCCAAGTTTGTTAACCAGCCATCTGTTGAATGAATGAATATTTAGGTAGATAAGGATACAGTATGCCTTTCCCACAATGCCATGCAAAATTAGTGAGCATGGCTCTGCCGTTGTTATTGATTACCATTCCATTTCAGGAGACACTTTTATTATACAAATAAATGTCACAAGAAGCATTTCCTAGGGATTGGCCTGTAGAAACATGGCAGTAACACATCTTATAATGTCGTGACTGTAGATCTCATTGGTGTGTCATCAGGTATGCAGATACATTTACTGACTTATCATTGTTAGAAGTTTGAGCATTACATTTACATACTGCAACCTGTTTGGGGAGGAGGATTGCATCAAGCATCAGAGACACTAGAGCATAATATACATTTGATTTGTCTCTGTTTCCAAATTGTGCAAAATGATGTACTACACCACATGCATACTGTCTATGTAGATATTGACCCTTTTCCCTTCAGTCAATTTGCATGCTTCTGCAGACAGAGAAGCAGGGAATGGTCATGCAATCAATGTATCACGTGTTGTGTCTGAATTGCTAGACACTGATCCATCTACAAGCAGTTCAAAGTCTGGATTCTGCAACAGCGTTTCCTGTAAGTCTGGTCTGGAGGAACAAACTTAGGTTATTTTACGACACAGATATGTTGTTCACCATCTCCTTTTGTTCGAAGAAGAGTAGCTGCGTTTAGAACATTACATCTTTTTTCAGTGATGTTAAGCATTTCCAACAGAATAGCATGTTATTGATAGCATCATAAACACAGCATTAGGGATCAACAGGGTGAGTAGGGAGTATCCTTCTAAATCCTTGGATACCATGACAGTCTCATCTGAAGCTGCTACAGCTCTAAGACAAGTAAGGAGGCATGTATCAACAGGATCAAGTTTTGCTGAGAAACGTGCTACAGGTCTGTGTTTGCCCCCCTTGGTCTGGGAGTGGCACTGATGTCATGTAGCCCCCCTTCTTGTCAACTGCTTATGTGAAAGGTCGGTCAGGGTTCGGTAGTCATAAAGTCGGGGTTGTTTGTAAGGTCAGTTTCAAGTCAGTAAAAGCTTTCTCTGTGTAATCAGTCCATATAACTTTACTATATGCTTGTAAGCCTGTGTGCGATTGCGCTGAGGGCTCTTTAAGGACAGCATAGTTAGGAATAAATGATCTGTAATAAGAATCCATCACAGGAATGAAATCACTTATTTCTTTGAAACGGTTTAAGAATATTTTAAATTACTGTTACTCTATTAGGGGTGAGGGATTTGCTCTCTGCTGTGATCACATGCCCTAAAAATTCAACTTGTTCTTTTACAAACTTGTACTTTTTCCGGCTTGCCTTATGACCTCCTGCAATTAGATGTTTTAGGAGAGCTATAGAATCATTTGCACAATATTCTTCAGTTGGAGAACAAATCACAAATCATTAAATCGTCAACATATGGTAAAAGTGCTCTTGTTATCTCTGATGATCTTAAGCTTTCTTTTAGTGCCTGGTTGTAAATGGTCAGTGATTCACAATAGCCGTGACGAAGGCATGTGAATGTATAACCAGGGTATATGCAGCAATCCTGACATTAAATGCAATTGTAGCGAGGTGGTGGCTATGGGTAATATTTTGTTGCCTACAACGCCACCTGAGGAGTCTCACCTCAGGAATATTATGAAAGTGTGGTGTGCGTGCAACAGCCCAGGTTCGTTTAAATCACTGGGCAAGAGATGTGTTTAAATCAATATAAAACTATTTTCACAAATCACAGTTTGTCTCATAGGGCTTTAACATGGTGAGACATCCTCTGTCCTTCACCCTCAGCAAGAGTCAGGACAAACTACTAAAAACCCTTTTAACAGGTGAAGACACGTAGAAACCTCAGAGAGACACATGTGAGGATCCGTCTCCCAGGACAGACACAAGTGACACAGATGTGTAGAGGAGAACATCATCAGGAGAAAGGTTTTAGCAGCATCGATGAGGGGAAACATGTTGAAGGATAACTTCAATACTATGTGTGAAGCAGTCCTGCTGCATCATAGTCTCTGGTCAGCAGCAGGATCATGATCCAGCATCAAGATGGGATCCACTATAATCCACAGTCATTGTCCACTGGCGCCAGTTAGGATCCATCATCAGCCGCCGCCTCGGTCCTGGTCCGACATCCTCCGATGCCAACGCGACAAAGGATCCTCCATTACCATTACGATCAGCCGGCACGATACAGAATCCACCAAACTGGATCCACCATTGCGACCTCTGATGCGCGGTCCACAAATCGTAATCCATGGTACAGCCACAGCTGTGGCCCTGCATCCGCGGGTGATAAGGCACAGGGACTCCGGGGGAGGGGTCAAGGGTCAGAAACATGTACTGATCAGATAAGAATTACTTTGATGTGATAAGGATGGAGAAGCTGGAAAGAGAAGCTCCGTGTGTCATGTGTCAGTAATTCCCTCTAACCCTAACCCTAACCCTTTTTGCCTTTTAATCAATGATACAATGATACAGGCCGAACTTGAGGCTACACTGAGGCTGAAGGTAAATCTGACTGGCTACTGGTTTGTATGGTAGTATGATGAAAACCATGTGGCCCACTCAGTAGATCAGACATCAATACCTCTATGCCTTTTTAAACTAAACGCCTCCTATTTTGGAACATAGGACAAGTTACTTTCTGCCGCACTAATTAGCTCTAACGATAAGCTTTATCAAAAAGGAAGGTTTTAAGCCTACTCTTAAACAAACAGAGCGTGTCTGATTCCCGAACTGAAAGTGAGAGATTATTCCACCCTGGTTATACATTCACATGCCTTCGTCACGGCTATTGTGAATCACTGACCATTTACAACCAGGCACTAAAAGAACGTTTAAGATCATCAGAGATAACAGGAGCACTTTTACGATATGTTGACGATTTAATGATTTGTGATTTGTGCTCCAACTGAAGAATATTGTGCAAATGATTCTATAGCTCTCCTAAAACATCTAATTGCAGGAGGTCATAAGGCAAGCCTGAAAAAGTACAAGTTTGTAAAAGAACAAGTTGAATTTTTAGGGCATGTGATCACAGCAGAGAGCAAATCCCTCACCCCTAATAGAGTAACAGTAATTTAAAATATTCTTAAACTGTTACAAAGAAATAAGTGATTTCATTCCTGTGATGGATTCTTATTACAGATAATCCTAACTATGCTGTCCTTAAGAAGCCCTCAGCGCAATCACACACAGGCTTACAAGCATATAGTAAAGTTATATGGACTGATTACACACAGAAACTGAAACTGACTTGAAACTGACCTTACAAACAACCCCGACTTTATGACTACCGAACCCTGACCGACCTTTCACATAAGCAGTTGACAAGAAGGGGGGCTACATGACATCAGTGCCACTCCCAGACCAAGGGGGGGCAAACACAGACCTGTAGCACGTTTCTCAGCAAAACTTGATCCTGTTGATACATGCCTCCTTACTTGTCTTAGAGCTGTAGCAGCTTCAGATGAGACTGTCATGGTATCCAAGGATTTAGAAGGATACTCCCTACTCACCCTGTTGATCCCTAATGCTGTGTTTATGATGCTATCAATAACATGCTATTCTGTTGGAAATGCTTAACATCACTGAAAAAAGATGTAATGTTCTAAACGCAGCTACTCTTCTTCGAACAAAAGGAGATGGTGAACAACATATCTGTGTCGTAAAATAACCTAAGTTTGTTCCTCCAGACCAGACTTACAGGAAACGCTGTTGCAGAATCCAGACTTTGAACTGCTTGTAGATGGATCAGTGTCTAGCAATTCAGACACAACACATGATACATTGATTGCATGACCATTCCCTGCTTCTCTGTCTGCAGAAGCATGCAAATTGACTGAAGGGAAAAGGGTCAATATCTACATAGACAGTATGCATGTGGTGTAGTACATCATTTTGCACGATTTGGAAACAGACAGATCAAATGTATATCATGCTCTAGTGTCTCTGATGCTTGATGCTATCCTCCTCCCCAAACAGGTTGCAGTATGTAAAGCTACGTCCCTCTACATGATGTTGTGCATGTTTACTCTAGGAGTACTGCGAATGCGAACGGCGCATTTGATTAGAATGGTCCGGTTCACGGCCAGGGAGGGGGGGGGGGGGGGGGGGGGGGCAGGATCTCAAGCATGCGCAAAGACGTCATCTCCAACTTATTCTTTATCTATGTTCGCAAACGAAACAATTAGGGGGTTCAAGTATCTTTCTTCAAATGACAAATTACATCGTCTATCACTTTTGAAGCATGAAATGGCACTTGATTATATTCTGGCAATAACAGGTGGCCTTTTTGCCACTCTAAATTTGACTAAAGATGCTTGAGTAACCTTGATCCCTGATAACTCTGACTTTTCAAGGATTTTCATTCAACAGATGGCTGGTTAACAAACTTGGCCCCTGGGGTACGATGCTAGTTCAACTGTTAGTTCCTGTACTACTTACTTTTGGCATATTATGCTTTTGATCATGCCCCCTTACATGCATGAAGGCCCTTATGTATAGGAGGGTTGGTGATACGGTGACCGGCCATGTTGGTTTATATATGCAACTGTCCCGAGATGATCTTGCTAATAAGCCCAGAAATGTGTTTCCCCTACCTGACTGGTTTCCTCCCCAGAACCCTTTTGATAGTATTGAAGAATGTGATGTTGTTGTGTTGGCTGTTTAGTCTGCTCTTATCAGTCCTTCCTCCCATTTCAGATGCAAACCTGTGTCCACGACAATGGCAGTTTGCTTTACACTACAGTGATGGTGTTGATGCTTTTTGAATACATGTGACTTCATGTATTTGATTTTTTACTGTAGTAGTGCATTCTCTTGTGTTGTCATGAATGACAAAAAGGAGGGAAATGTAGTGGAAAAATAACTAAGTATAGTGGAAATTGACTAAGAGTGGTTGAAACCTATTTGATAGTTGAAGAGTAACTTCTTGCATACCTGTCTAAGACTCCATGACCTGAAATGTTTATGACCTGAAACCTGTTTGACCTTTCTATATACCTGTTTGACCTTTCCATTACTTATTGACTGTCCAAAGAACCCAATGGAAATGTATGGAAATCATTTGTTCCTGTGCTTTGGTTCCTGTCTAAAACTACTTTACAGAACAGAGAGTCAAAGAGTCTGAACTGGCTCAGTCAAACAGCCTTGTTCTCCTATGTAACATCTGTGCATCTGAGTGTTCTTCATCTTCACTCTGAGATCCTTGTGGTTTCCCTGTGTTGATCCTTTCTGCAGAAAGCCCCTTATTAAATACTGTTATGGGACTTTGCATACCAGGACAATCAAAACAAATATCATTCTGGAAGTTTAATTCAAACACTGCAGTCGTGGCTCAAAGCTCATAACACGGTGTAAGTTACGAGTCAATGGCCCCTAGCTCTCAAAGGTACAGTTCCTTTATACAAATCAGACCCCTCCCCACACACTGAAGAAGGTTGTCCAATCAGCTCTCTGGATGTCCTGACAGGATGGTCAGACATTTGGTCTCCGGCGTTCTCTTTGAAGTCTTACGACACAATGAGCTGAGGTTTCTGCTCAGACTCTGAGAAGACTCTAGGTGTGAATAACCTGTTTCCCAAAGACCCCCGTCTTTTGGTCAGTAACACCTACTGCCATTGCAGCCTTCTGATGCAAACACTTGAGGGCCCCTGCTGTGAACCTTTTGTTTAGCACTGAATAGATGATGACAATACAGATAGATAACTTTGTTGGTTCAAGCCTCTTGTATCTCCAGATTTCCATCACAACACTTAACTTACTCTGTATATAATATGACTACTACCTCATTCACTTCATTTTTCTCATTTTCATTTCACTTACTACCACTATTTATACTTACACCTGCACTTTATATATACTTATCATATCTACACTACCTACTTGTATTGCTGCAAGTCTAGTATCATACTGTCCATATTCCATATCTATTTCTTACTGTACATATCATATATATTTACATATTCCACTTTACAGCTGCACATACTCTACACTTTTACTGCTTTTTTTTCACTTCTGGTTAAATGCTTAACTGCATTTCGTTGTCCCAGTACTTTCACTCTGTGCAATGACAATAAAGTTGAATCTAATATAATCTCTGGTGTCCTTCATGTTCATGGTTCATGTTCAGTTTCATTTTCCTTGAAATCTATTTAACAGGTGCCAGATGTTTCTCAGGCGACTCCCAGTGTCACTGTTGGTTTCACCCTGACCTGTGTCTCCGTCTCCAGCTCCAATCTGATCGACTTCTCCACTGAAGGTAATTCCTGTGATCTCCTGTAAAATGCTTTCATGTTCAATGTACGTTAACTTTGAGGAGGCAGTGGACATGATACACAGACACACACATGTAGTGTAGATAACACAAGTTGGATCAGGTCTCTAACCAGTGATTCTGCTGTGGCTCCTCTCACTGAAGTGACAGTGATATGTCAGGTAAAGTCTTAATGTGGTTGAACTCACTTATTATCTGAATTTGGTAAAGTAGTATTCTACGTTCAACACAGATTAGAATCAGATTGTTTCACTTGTAGACTGTTGTTTCAGGAATTTCCAAATCTCCCTCACATTCTCTCAGTAACGTCTGAGAACATTGATCTAAATAACTCGAATCAATTCATATTAAAGCAATAGTTCTTCATGAATGTAATGACAGAGGAACCCAGAGAAGAACCGTCCTCTCTGGAGCTTCGACTGGAGCTTTGGCTGAGGAGCTCAACTCATGTTGGAAATGTTGGTTTCGTTTAAGCGACTCAAACAGTTCACAGCAACAGCAGCCATCTTAGATGAATATTAATGAGCCACAGTATTCAGCAGCATCATGTACTCTGTAGTCGTGTTGGTACTAGTACTCGTAGTAAAATATTTTTTTTCTTATTAGTGAAACTTTTACTAATTTAAGATGCTGCACTTTTCTCATTTTTACTGAGGAAACAGACTGATCTTCTGGTTTTCACCTCTAACCTTTTCTCATACATTTGGAATTTATTATCTGAATATTACCACTTGATTTTTGAATTCCTTCCTTTAACTGATCCTGAAACTCTGTTATTTCTTGTCTGATTGTTTTGAATCACATGTTTAGATTCTGTATCGTCTCCTCAAACTCTCAATC
This sequence comes from Limanda limanda, assembly GCF_963576545.1. Lineage (NCBI taxonomy): Eukaryota > Metazoa > Chordata > Actinopteri > Pleuronectiformes > Pleuronectidae > Limanda > Limanda limanda. Next base: position 1,429,795 of record NC_083646.1, on the reverse strand, counting down.
TGCTTCACAGATGGGTCGACTTGAAGATGTCATACAGCTGTGCTGCAAGTTATTCCCTAAAATCAAAGCTACACTGAAAGGTTCACTTCGTGCTGGGGGGACAATTGGATCAATCGCCACTGTCGGAGGGCTTGCCTTGGGTCGTGTTGGTCTTCTTGTGGGTAAGTAGCAGTTAAGAAAAAACACGTCAGCTCCTCTTACTCGTCTAAAAATATTTACCATCATCACATTTGAGACGAGAGAGCGACTGTTGGACTCATCAATATCCTCTCTTTCATCATTTTGCATGTTTGAACTATTCTTCCCCTTCCTCTCTACAGGCGGAGCGGTTAGAAGCGTGGTGACCTACTGGTGGTTCAAGGATGATGTCAAATCGCTGCTTCAGGTCCTACTGAGCTTCAGTGGTCAGGAAAGGCAGGAGATGTCTGATTATATCATGCACGGCCAGGTCCTGAAAGACATGGAGTTGATGGATTATGTCAACCTGTTTACTCGGGTGCCTGCTCTCACAAGTTTTTTCAAATGTTAAATGAAGACTGAGGCAAACGGCCAAAAGATGTGATCTGTTTGTAACAAGGCTTCAGGGACTTCATTAAAGTAAAATCCCAGTGCAGTTTGTGTGGTGTTGATTCTTTTCATATGAACATAGTTTAGTATGAAGCGTATTTAAGGTTGTATATTTAATATCCATCAAGGGAACCACGGATCGAACACGTTACCGGCACCAACAAGATCACCTGCTCTGCGTTTGTGAGGTAAAAATAACAACAAATCAAGTATCTTTATTTGAGTGATGATCTTTAATGAGTTATTGTAAAGGAACCAGTATTTATATATTTGCCTGTGTTTATGTTGCAGAACATTCCTGTGAACATGGTTTATCTGATTTAATGCTTATATGCAATGTTCACGCTCTCAACTCTTTACATCCTTCTGACCTGGAGGAGAAAGATCAAAACTTCTTTCACAGCTTTTAGTTGAATAAAGAAAATAAAGTTCAACTGACTCACAAACAGGAGGATGAGTGAGGAGTGAGGCTGGTGAACATGCTAAGCTAATGATCACCTGAAGATGGCGCTAGTGTGCAGGTGTTTACTGGCTTTGGAAAGTCTTAGTGTCTGAAGAGTTTTACAGTCGACTGAGTTTATATATGTATTTGTGTATACATACATACATATATATATGTGTGTGTATACATATACAAACAGAAAAACTGAAAATGATAAAGATAGATTAAATAAAGATGGATCAAATACTCGAAGAGGAGCAAGAAAATCCATGAAATAAAAAGTTGTGTTTTACAGAAAAACATTGAATAAAAAATGAATAATAAACAGTAAAACATATAAATAGAGATTTTTAAATGACAATATTAATTCAGTTAATAGCCCAAGAGCCGGTCTGGAGTGACACGCAGGTCTGCAGGGAACAAGAACAAAGAGAACAAGATGTCTCACTGTGGGTATTTGTTCTCACTTATATTATCATTTAAAAGCCAGAACCAGAAGACCTTCAACAGGGATCATGTGATGAAGGCAGATCTGATAAAAAGGCAAGACCAAGGACTTTATAAACCAATGAAAGGTTATTAAAATGAATTCTGAAGCAGCCAGCGCAGAGACTTGGACGACATACGAGTTATGAAGCAGCTGGAGATGAATTATGTCCAGAACTCAGATCATCACAGCAGCTCGTGGAGTCTCTGCGTGATGAACATGAGAGAGTCACTCTCTGCTCATGCTCCTCACGGGAGGAAATCCTGTCTAATCCGATTCCTCATCTGTGATTTATCAAAGTTCAAAATGAGAAGTAGAGACTGTCAAACACCCGGTAGACACGCTACATGTTTATTAACTTCACACATGATCACATGTACAGTTACTGAGGTGAAGGCAGAGACATGTTTAACGTTTAGTATGAAATGGAATGTTACAGTGACATCTTAATCTCGTAAATACAAGAGATATAATAAAAAGTAAAAGACATCGGGTCCATATAACGATCACATGCTGTTAAGGGGAGAATGTGATGTTTCTGCTGTGGTTCCTCTTCAGACGCCCATGGTGACCTGGATGAACTGGAGACAGAGAAACACGCAGCGTTATCCGATGATATAAACACAGGACTGATGTTTTGTGTGCGTGTGTGTGTGGTTGTGTGGTTGTGTGGTTGTGTGCGTGTGTGTGCAGCAGAATCTGTGAGACCTACGTCATCGTACTGAAACGCGGCGCAACCAGTTTGGGTTGTGTCTCTTCTTCTGAACTGATCTGGAAAATAAAAGCACATTGATCAGGATTTTTTCCAGATTCTGAGCCTTGTGGTGACGGCAGAATCTTCACCAAATGTTAATTTACACAAATCTGAACACTGATCAGCTGCATTTATCAAACGTTGGCAGCAGGTTTTAGTTTCCTGGGCCACTCACCCGTCAGGATGCGCAGTCGGATGCAGCAGCTCAGGAACTCGTCGAAGGTGATCCTGCCGTTCAGGCTGTAGCGCTTCATGATGATGTTCAGCGCCTGAGGACTCAAACCGTAGCCTGCACACAAACACAATCCACTTCACACTCTTGTCATATTTATTCTATGCAAGATTATGATTTTATTACTGTAAAATCACAACTTTATACTTTTAAATATGTTTTGTTCTTGTAAAATTTACAACTTTTTTCCTGTGAAAGTACGTTTTCACAAACCAAAGCTGGCAACGGCCTTCTGCAGCTCCTGGCCATCCACGCTTCCACTGCGGTCCTGGCCAACACACACGTCTCTCTTTTTAGTAGTTTGTCCTGACTCTTGTTGAGGGTGAAGGACAGAGGATGTCTCACCATGTTAAAGCTCTATGAGACAAACTGTGATTTGTGAATATGGGCTATACAAATAAAATTTGATTGATTGATTGATTGATTGATATATGCAGCAATCCTGAGATTAAATTCAATACTTTTCAAGACCTTTTTCAAGACCCTGCTAATATTTTTCAAGACTCCAGCGCCACTAGGAGCTGTAACCGGTTACATCAGCAACACAATTGAGTTTGATATTGCAAAATTAAATGAAGTTTGCCAGAACTTCTATGTAGCACTGTATCAACACAACAGAATTCAGATAGGCCGGGAGGGAATAAAGCTCAAAAGAATAAATTGAGTTACTCAGCCAAAAGGCACAATTTATTGATGGACCCTGGACCCTCTTGGAAGAGGATATAGTACATTTTAGAGTAAAGATGCATCAATCTGGTCCACTTTGAGAGACAAATTAAGAGGCTAGATTGAAATTAATATGGCAGTCAGAATCTACTTGTTGTGTGAGAAACACTGCACAGACACACTGAGCAGTAAATGGTTCAGTCAACTCTGCAATAGGCACTTTTATAATACTTTAAATAATACAACTATTTTGCAGCATAAATAACCCAAATCAGATCAACATTGTCACTGATATAATGCTACAACTTTCTCAAAAAGAGCCACCATGTGGCATGTCTTTAGTGCAACAAAGTGTTAAACTGACATACACAGGGAAACTAGTCTGGTATCTCACCTGAAGGAAATTACCACCTGCGCAATTCTCCCAGTATTATGATATAATAATAGAACTCAGAAATGTACGTGTGTAAACTTTGAAGATGGACAAAACTAATTGAGCTGTGGGAGTGCTCACTCCTTACAAATATGATTCATGGCATGTGCCTCAGTTCAGTTGCTTTGGTTTCCAACCACTTTTCAGTTTGCACCAGCTCAGTGCGTGGCGTGTTACTGTTGTTTCGAGACAACACAACACTTCTGCAGTGCGCAGCGGCTGTGTGAACCCAGCGTCACTCTGAGGTCTGGACAAGTTGAAGCGGCGACAACTGAGTTAACGTTAGCAACGCTAGCAGTAACGTTACTAGCTTCAGCTGTCGTACTCATACTGGGTCATGTTACAACATTAGCCGAGGAAGGTGTTGCCCAATGCTCGATGGACAACCGCTGTCTGCGTGACGCAGTGGCTTTGTGGCTAGCTCCTCGCACATGTGAACGGAGCACATTGATCCCCATTGAAGCTAAACTCATTTTCTTTCTACAGACCGAACAGGAAGGCCCCCGTCATTCCCAGCGACGGGCTTCAGCCAGGGCTTGAACTGGATGGATGGATGGATTTGTATTTATATAGCGCTTTTCTAGTCTGATGAAGACCACTCAAAGCGCTTTACAGTTTTACATTCACCCATTCACACACACATTCATACAGTGCATGTACTTGCAGCACTTTGTTATTCTATGGGGGGCTATTTAGGGTTCAGCATCTTGCCCAAGGACACTTCGGCATGCAGATGGTTCAGACTGGGGATCGAACCACCGACCTTCAGGTTTGAGGACGACCACTCTACCCCTCAGCCACAGCCGCCCTCTGCTCGTGTTCCAACCACGACTCGGCGAGTTTACACTTCCTCATTGCCTGTTCCTTTGCAGCCATATAAATAATTAATAGCGCACTATTCGCGGGTAGGCCATCCTCTACATGGAAGATTCAACAACGACAAGTGCTACTCGCGCTGCAATGACGCGACAGACGTTGCCTGTGTAGTTCCTGTTATAAGCAGGGTGTTGGTTGGGACTCTTGTTTTGAAGGGGGGTTCTAACGGAAGGGGGTGTTGTCCAGAGAGAAGTTTTGAAGTGCGAAGGAAAATAGACTGGTGCGATGTCCCGATTCAATAACCATCATAATAATTTTTCCGCTGAGGCCTGACAGTATAAGAGGAAAAAACCATCGGCTACACCTCTAATGAGTATTGAATTTGAAAAAGATTCAAGACTTTTTAATGCTTTTTAAGGGTCTTGATTTTCCCTAATTTTATATATCAACTTTTAATACTTTTCAAGTCCCGTGGATACCCTGATAACTTTCTCTGTTGAACTCAAATGCAAACCAGTATTGGCTGTCTTTATCAATTTAAACACTGAAGAATGCATTTGCCAGATCAACAACAGAGAACCATTGACTATCCTTCAGAACTTGCTAATGGATTGTTTAAAGAATTTGCAACAGAGGGAGCGCGTTGTTGTACTGCAGCGTTGACAACTTACAAATCTTAGATGAATCGCAAATCATCAGGTTGTGTTTTATCAAAAATACTCTTCACCGGAAAATATCGGAGTGTGCACTAGTGCAGGGGTTTTCAACTGGTTTGTCCCAGGGACCATCGTTCTGACTAGAAAGTAATCCGCGGCCCACTGATGTGCCTACGTGTGTGTGTGTGTGCGTGCGTGCATGGGGATAGAAGGAAGTTTTAAAGGAGACATATCACGAACATTCCACTTTTGTAGTGCTTCTACACGTTAATATGGGTATCTGGCATGTCTACAGTCCCCAAAACTCTGGAAAAAAACAACTCCTGCGATTTGTTATGATTCCTCTATGTCAGAAACAATACGCTTGAGTGCGTGCAATGGGATTACGAGCGATAAGTACGTCATTGTCGAACCATGCCCATGTAGGGAGTCTCGCTACATGGCCTTGGACCGCCCCCCACCATCATCAATCAATCAATCAATCAATCAAGTTTTATTTGTATAGCCCACATTCACAAATAACAATTCGTCTCATGGGGCTTTAACATTGTGTGACATCCTCTGTCCTTAACCCTCAACAAGAGTAAGGAAAAACTACTAAAAACCCTTTTCACAGGTAAAAATATGTAGAAACCTCAGAGAGAGCCACATGTGAGGGATCCCTCTCTCAGGACGGACAGAAGTGCAATAGATGTCAGGTGTAAGAAAACATCATCAGGATTTTTAGCAGCATCCATTAGGCTAAACATTTTTCAATACTATGTGTCAGGCAGTCCCGCTGCAATCACAGTCTCTGGCCAGCAGCAAGACCACGATCCAGCATCAGGATGGGATCCACTATAATCCACAGTCATTGTCCACCGCCGCCAGTTAGAATCCATTATCAGCTGCCGCCTCGGTCGTGGTCCCTCATCATCCGATGCCAACGCGACAAAGGATCCTCCATTACAACGACGATCAGCTGGCACGATACAGAATCCACCGAACTGGATCCACCATTGCGACCTCCGACACGCGATCCACAATCATAATCCATGGTGCGGCCACAGCTGTGGCCCTGCATCCGCGGGCGCTAAGGCACAGAAACTCCGGGAAAAGGGGTCAAGTTAGTAACATGTACTGATCAGATAAGAATTATCTTGATGTGATAAATATGGAGAAAAGGAAGGAGAAGCAGGAAAGAGAAGCTCCGTGTGTCTTGTGTCATAAATTCCCTGTGCGTCTTAGCATCATCAGGGGTTTTTGCCATTTAATCAAATTTGGAACATCGCACAAATTAGCTCTAACTATAAGCTTTATCAAAAAGGAAGGTTTTGAGTCTACTTTTAAACGAACAGAGCGTGTCTGCCTCCCTAACTGAAAGTGAGAGATTATTCCACAGCAGTGGGGCTTGATGGCTAAAAGCTCTGGCTCCTACTCTACTTTTAGAGACTTTAGGGACAACAAGTAAACCTGAGTTCTGGGATCGGAGTGCTCTAGTAGGTTGATATGGAACTAACATCTCTTTAAGGTAAAGAGGTGCCATATCATTAAGGGCCTTGAAGGTGAGGAGGAGAATTTTAAATTCTATTCTAGATTTAACAGGAAGCCAGTGTAGCGATGCTAATACTGGAGAAATGTGCTCTCTTTTCTTAGTTCTCGTCAGGACACGTGCTGCGGCATTTTGGACCAGCTGCAGAGTCTTTAACGACTTGCTGCTGGAGCCTGATAATAATGAATTACAATAGTCCAGTCTCGATGTAACAAAGGCGTGGACTAGTTTTTCTGCATCTTTTTGCGAAAGGACATGTCTGATTTTTGAGATATTACGCAAGTGGAAAAACGCGGTCCTAGAAATTACTTTTAAGTGACTATTAAAGGACAAATCAGGATCGAAGATCACTCCCAAGTTCCTGACTGTGTCATTGGAAGCAAGGGCAATGTCATCTAGCGCAGCTATATCATTAGATAATGTATCTCTAAGGTGTTTAGGGCCGAGTATTATAACCTCTGTTTTATCTGAGTTTAATAAGAGAAAATTGCGGGTCATCCAGGTTTTTATGTCCTTGAGACATGCTCGAAGTTTAGTTAATTGATTACTTTGATCAGGTTTTATTGACAAATATAACTGGGTGTCATCCGCATAACAGTGAAAATTTACCGAGTGTGTCCTGATAATGTTTCCTAGTGGAAGCATATATAATGAGAATAAAATTGGGCCGAGCACAGACCCCTGTGGGACACCATGGTTAACTTTGGTGCGCACCGATGACTCATCATTGATTTGAACGAATTGGGAGCGATCAGCAAAATAAGATTTAAACCAGTTTAAGGCCGTTCCTTTAATGTTAATTAACTGTTTTAGTCTCTCTAATAAAATTTGATGGTCAATTGTGTCGAATGCTGCACTGAGATCTAACAGAACGAGGACAGACACAAGTCCCTGATCTGAAGCTATTAGAAGGTCATTAGTGACTTTTGCCAGGGCTGTCTCTGTGCTATGATTGGTTCTAAACCCAGACTGAAAGTCTTCATATATATTATTTTCCTGGAGAAACTCACACAGCTGATTGGCTACAACTTTTTCTAAGATTTTAGATAGGAAGGGGAGATTAGATATTGGCCTGTAATTTGCTAAAACCTCTGGGTCTAGGGTGGGTTTTTCATCATCTCACCGGCTCCGTCGGCGCCGTCTCCCCTGGGAGAGATGGTGGAGCTAGCATTAGCATTTGCGCCAACTGAGCTCGCTTTTCCATCACTCAGAGCCGGTGAGACGATGGAGCCCGGGCTCCATCGTCTCACCATTTCATATGCATGCAGGTTTGCATCTGAAATGGGAGGACGGACTGATAAGAGCAGACTAGACAGCCAACACTACAACGTCACATTCTTCAATACTATCAAAAGGGTTCTGGGGAGGAAACCAGTCAGGTAGGGGAAACACATTTCTGGGCTTATTAGCAAGATCATCGCAGGACAGTTGCCTATATGCACCAACATGGCCGGTCACCGTATCACCAACCCTCCTTTACATAAAGGCCTTCATGCATGTAAGGGTGCATGAACAAAATCATAATATAATGCCAAAAGTAAGTAGTACAGGAACTAACAGTTGAACTAGCATCGCACGCCAGGGGCCAAGTTTGTTAACCAGCCATCTGTTGAATGAATGAATATTTAGGTAGATAAGGATACAGTATGCCTTTCCCACAATGCCATGCAAAATTAGTGAGCATGGCTCTGCCGTTGTTATTGATTACCATTCCATTTCAGGAGACACTTTTATTATACAAATAAATGTCACAAGAAGCATTTCCTAGGGATTGGCCTGTAGAAACATGGCAGTAACACATCTTATAATGTCGTGACTGTAGATCTCATTGGTGTGTCATCAGGTATGCAGATACATTTACTGACTTATCATTGTTAGAAGTTTGAGCATTACATTTACATACTGCAACCTGTTTGGGGAGGAGGATTGCATCAAGCATCAGAGACACTAGAGCATAATATACATTTGATTTGTCTCTGTTTCCAAATTGTGCAAAATGATGTACTACACCACATGCATACTGTCTATGTAGATATTGACCCTTTTCCCTTCAGTCAATTTGCATGCTTCTGCAGACAGAGAAGCAGGGAATGGTCATGCAATCAATGTATCACGTGTTGTGTCTGAATTGCTAGACACTGATCCATCTACAAGCAGTTCAAAGTCTGGATTCTGCAACAGCGTTTCCTGTAAGTCTGGTCTGGAGGAACAAACTTAGGTTATTTTACGACACAGATATGTTGTTCACCATCTCCTTTTGTTCGAAGAAGAGTAGCTGCGTTTAGAACATTACATCTTTTTTCAGTGATGTTAAGCATTTCCAACAGAATAGCATGTTATTGATAGCATCATAAACACAGCATTAGGGATCAACAGGGTGAGTAGGGAGTATCCTTCTAAATCCTTGGATACCATGACAGTCTCATCTGAAGCTGCTACAGCTCTAAGACAAGTAAGGAGGCATGTATCAACAGGATCAAGTTTTGCTGAGAAACGTGCTACAGGTCTGTGTTTGCCCCCCTTGGTCTGGGAGTGGCACTGATGTCATGTAGCCCCCCTTCTTGTCAACTGCTTATGTGAAAGGTCGGTCAGGGTTCGGTAGTCATAAAGTCGGGGTTGTTTGTAAGGTCAGTTTCAAGTCAGTAAAAGCTTTCTCTGTGTAATCAGTCCATATAACTTTACTATATGCTTGTAAGCCTGTGTGCGATTGCGCTGAGGGCTCTTTAAGGACAGCATAGTTAGGAATAAATGATCTGTAATAAGAATCCATCACAGGAATGAAATCACTTATTTCTTTGAAACGGTTTAAGAATATTTTAAATTACTGTTACTCTATTAGGGGTGAGGGATTTGCTCTCTGCTGTGATCACATGCCCTAAAAATTCAACTTGTTCTTTTACAAACTTGTACTTTTTCCGGCTTGCCTTATGACCTCCTGCAATTAGATGTTTTAGGAGAGCTATAGAATCATTTGCACAATATTCTTCAGTTGGAGAACAAATCACAAATCATTAAATCGTCAACATATGGTAAAAGTGCTCTTGTTATCTCTGATGATCTTAAGCTTTCTTTTAGTGCCTGGTTGTAAATGGTCAGTGATTCACAATAGCCGTGACGAAGGCATGTGAATGTATAACCAGGGTATATGCAGCAATCCTGACATTAAATGCAATTGTAGCGAGGTGGTGGCTATGGGTAATATTTTGTTGCCTACAACGCCACCTGAGGAGTCTCACCTCAGGAATATTATGAAAGTGTGGTGTGCGTGCAACAGCCCAGGTTCGTTTAAATCACTGGGCAAGAGATGTGTTTAAATCAATATAAAACTATTTTCACAAATCACAGTTTGTCTCATAGGGCTTTAACATGGTGAGACATCCTCTGTCCTTCACCCTCAGCAAGAGTCAGGACAAACTACTAAAAACCCTTTTAACAGGTGAAGACACGTAGAAACCTCAGAGAGACACATGTGAGGATCCGTCTCCCAGGACAGACACAAGTGACACAGATGTGTAGAGGAGAACATCATCAGGAGAAAGGTTTTAGCAGCATCGATGAGGGGAAACATGTTGAAGGATAACTTCAATACTATGTGTGAAGCAGTCCTGCTGCATCATAGTCTCTGGTCAGCAGCAGGATCATGATCCAGCATCAAGATGGGATCCACTATAATCCACAGTCATTGTCCACTGGCGCCAGTTAGGATCCATCATCAGCCGCCGCCTCGGTCCTGGTCCGACATCCTCCGATGCCAACGCGACAAAGGATCCTCCATTACCATTACGATCAGCCGGCACGATACAGAATCCACCAAACTGGATCCACCATTGCGACCTCTGATGCGCGGTCCACAAATCGTAATCCATGGTACAGCCACAGCTGTGGCCCTGCATCCGCGGGTGATAAGGCACAGGGACTCCGGGGGAGGGGTCAAGGGTCAGAAACATGTACTGATCAGATAAGAATTACTTTGATGTGATAAGGATGGAGAAGCTGGAAAGAGAAGCTCCGTGTGTCATGTGTCAGTAATTCCCTCTAACCCTAACCCTAACCCTTTTTGCCTTTTAATCAATGATACAATGATACAGGCCGAACTTGAGGCTACACTGAGGCTGAAGGTAAATCTGACTGGCTACTGGTTTGTATGGTAGTATGATGAAAACCATGTGGCCCACTCAGTAGATCAGACATCAATACCTCTATGCCTTTTTAAACTAAACGCCTCCTATTTTGGAACATAGGACAAGTTACTTTCTGCCGCACTAATTAGCTCTAACGATAAGCTTTATCAAAAAGGAAGGTTTTAAGCCTACTCTTAAACAAACAGAGCGTGTCTGATTCCCGAACTGAAAGTGAGAGATTATTCCACCCTGGTTATACATTCACATGCCTTCGTCACGGCTATTGTGAATCACTGACCATTTACAACCAGGCACTAAAAGAACGTTTAAGATCATCAGAGATAACAGGAGCACTTTTACGATATGTTGACGATTTAATGATTTGTGATTTGTGCTCCAACTGAAGAATATTGTGCAAATGATTCTATAGCTCTCCTAAAACATCTAATTGCAGGAGGTCATAAGGCAAGCCTGAAAAAGTACAAGTTTGTAAAAGAACAAGTTGAATTTTTAGGGCATGTGATCACAGCAGAGAGCAAATCCCTCACCCCTAATAGAGTAACAGTAATTTAAAATATTCTTAAACTGTTACAAAGAAATAAGTGATTTCATTCCTGTGATGGATTCTTATTACAGATAATCCTAACTATGCTGTCCTTAAGAAGCCCTCAGCGCAATCACACACAGGCTTACAAGCATATAGTAAAGTTATATGGACTGATTACACACAGAAACTGAAACTGACTTGAAACTGACCTTACAAACAACCCCGACTTTATGACTACCGAACCCTGACCGACCTTTCACATAAGCAGTTGACAAGAAGGGGGGCTACATGACATCAGTGCCACTCCCAGACCAAGGGGGGGCAAACACAGACCTGTAGCACGTTTCTCAGCAAAACTTGATCCTGTTGATACGCTGTTGCAGAATCCAGACTTTGAACTGCTTGTAGATGGATCAGTGTCTAGCAATTCAGACACAACACATGATACATTGATTGCATGACCATTCCCTGCTTCTCTGTCTGCAGAAGCATGCAAATTGACTGAAGGGAAAAGGGTCAATATCTACATAGACAGTATGCATGTGGTGTAGTACATCATTTTGCACGATTTGGAAACAGACAGATCAAATGTATATCATGCTCTAGTGTCTCTGATGCTTGATGCTATCCTCCTCCCCAAACAGGTTGCAGTATGTAAAGCTACGTCCCTCTACATGATGTTGTGCATGTTTACTCTAGGAGTACTGCGAATGCGAACGGCGCATTTGATTAGAATGGTCCGGTTCACGGCCAGGGAGGGAGGGGGGGGGGGGGGGGGGGCAGGATCTCAAGCATGCGCAAAGACGTCATCTCCAACTTATTCTTTATCTATGTTCGCAAACGAAACAATTAGGGGGTTCAAGTATCTTTCTTCAAATGACAAATTACATCGTCTATCACTTTTGAAGCATGAAATGGCACTTGATTATATTCTGGCAATAACAGGTGGCCTTTTTGCCACTCTAAATTTGACTAAAGATGCTTGAGTAACCTTGATCCCTGATAACTCTGACTTTTCAAGGATTTTCATTCAACAGATGGCTGGTTAACAAACTTGGCCCCTGGGGTACGATGCTAGTTCAACTGTTAGTTCCTGTACTACTTACTTTTGGCATATTATGCTTTTGATCATGCCCCCTTACATGCATGAAGGCCCTTATGTATAGGAGGGTTGGTGATACGGTGACCGGCCATGTTGGTTTATATATGCAACTGTCCCGAGATGATCTTGCTAATAAGCCCAGAAATGTGTTTCCCCTACCTGACTGGTTTCCTCCCCAGAACCCTTTTGATAGTATTGAAGAATGTGATGTTGTTGTGTTGGCTGTTTAGTCTGCTCTTATCAGTCCTTCCTCCCATTTCAGATGCAAACCTGTGTCCACGACAATGGCAGTTTGCTTTACACTACAGTGATGGTGTTGATGCTTTTTGAATACATGTGACTTCATGTATTTGATTTTTTACTGTAGTAGTGCATTCTCTTGTGTTGTCATGAATGACAAAAAGGAGGGAAATGTAGTGGAAAAATAACTAAGTATAGTGGAAATTGACTAAGAGTGGTTGAAACCTATTTGATAGTTGAAGAGTAACTTCTTGCATACCTGTCTAAGACTCCATGACCTGAAATGTTTATGACCTGAAACCTGTTTGACCTTTCTATATACCTGTTTGACCTTTCCATTACTTATTGACTGTCCAAAGAACCCAATGGAAATGTATGGAAATCATTTGTTCCTGTGCTTTGGTTCCTGTCTAAAACTACTTTACAGAACAGAGAGTCAAAGAGTCTGAACTGGCTCAGTCAAACAGCCTTGTTCTCCTATGTAACATCTGTGCATCTGAGTGTTCTTCATCTTCACTCTGAGATCCTTGTGGTTTCCCTGTGTTGATCCTTTCTGCAGAAAGCCCCTTATTAAATACTGTTATGGGACTTTGCATACCAGGACAATCAAAACAAATATCATTCTGGAAGTTTAATTCAAACACTGCAGTCGTGGCTCAAAGCTCATAACACGGTGTAAGTTACGAGTCAATGGCCCCTAGCTCTCAAAGGTACAGTTCCTTTATACAAATCAGACCCCTCCCCACACACTGAAGAAGGTTGTCCAATCAGCTCTCTGGATGTCCTGACAGGATGGTCAGACATTTGGTCTCCGGCGTTCTCTTTGAAGTCTTACGACACAATGAGCTGAGGTTTCTGCTCAGACTCTGAGAAGACTCTAGGTGTGAATAACCTGTTTCCCAAAGACCCCCGTCTTTTGGTCAGTAACACCTACTGCCATTGCAGCCTTCTGATGCAAACACTTGAGGGCCCCTGCTGTGAACCTTTTGTTTAGCACTGAATAGATGATGACAATACAGATAGATAACTTTGTTGGTTCAAGCCTCTTGTATCTCCAGATTTCCATCACAACACTTAACTTACTCTGTATATAATATGACTACTACCTCATTCACTTCATTTTTCTCATTTTCATTTCACTTACTACCACTATTTATACTTACACCTGCACTTTATATATACTTATCATATCTACACTACCTACTTGTATTGCTGCAAGTCTAGTATCATACTGTCCATATTCCATATCTATTTCTTACTGTACATATCATATATATTTACATATTCCACTTTACAGCTGCACATACTCTACACTTTTACTGCTTTTTTTTCACTTCTGGTTAAATGCTTAACTGCATTTCGTTGTCCCAGTACTTTCACTCTGTGCAATGACAATAAAGTTGAATCTAATATAATCTCTGGTGTCCTTCATGTTCATGGTTCATGTTCAGTTTCATTTTCCTTGAAATCTATTTAACAGGTGCCAGATGTTTCTCAGGCGACTCCCAGTGCTCCTGTTGGTTTCACCCTGACCTGTGTCTCCGTCTCCAGCTCCAATCTGATCGACTTCTCCACTGAAGGTAATTCCTGTGATCTCCTGTAAAATGCTTTCATGTTCAATGTACGTTAACTTTGAGGAGGCAGTGGACATCATACACAGACACACACATGTAGTGTAGATAACACAAGTTGGATCAGGTCTCTAACCAGTGATTCTGCTGTGGCTCCTCTCACTGAAGTGACAGTGATATATCAGGTAAAGTCTTAATGTGGTTGAACTCACTTATTATCTGAATTTGGTAAAGTTGTATTCTACGTTCAACACAGATTAGAATCAGATTGTTTCACTTGTAGACTGTTGTTTCAGGAATTTCCAAATCTCCCTCACATTCTCTCAGTAACGTCTGAGAACATTGATCTAAATAACTCGAATCAATTCATATTAAAGCAATAGTTCTTCATGAATGTAATGACAGAGGAACCCAGAGAAGAACCGTCCTCTCTGGAGCTTCGACTGGAGCTTTGGCTGAGGAGCTCAACTCATGTTGGAAATGTTGGTTTTGTTTAAGCGACTCAAACAGTTCACAGCAACAGCAGCCATCTTAGATGAATATTAATGAGCCACAGTATTCAGCAGCATCATGTACTCTGTAGTCGTGTTGGTACTAGTACTCGTAGTAAAATATTTTTTTTCTTATTAGTGAAACTTTTACTAATTTAAGATGCTGCACTTTTCTCATTTTTACTGAGGAAACAGACTGATCTTCTGGTTTTCACCTCTAACCTTTTCTCATACATTTGGAATTTATTATCTGAATATTACCACTTGATTTTTGAATTCCTTCCTTTAACTGATCCTGAAACTCTGTTATTTCTTGTCTGATTGTTTTGAATCACATGTTTAGATTCTGTATCGTCTCCTCAAACTCTCAATCTGCTTCACAGATGGGTCGACTTGAAGATGTCATACAGCTGTGCTGCAAGTTATTCCCTAAAATCAAAGCTACACTGAAAGGTTCACTTCGTGCTGGGGGGACAATTGGATCAATCGCCACTGTCGGAGGGCTTGCCTTGGGTCGTGTTGGTCTTCTTGTGGGTAAGTAGCAGTTAAGAAAAAACACGTCAGCTCCTCTTACTCGTCTAAAAATATTTACCATCATCACATTTGAGACGAGAGAGCGACTGTTGGACTCATCAATATCCTCTCTTTCATCATTTTGCATGTTTGAACTATTCTTCCCCTTCCTCTCTACAGGCGGAGCGGTTGGAAGCGTGGTGACCTACTGGTGGTTCAAGGATGATGTCAAATCGCTGCTTCAGGTCCTACTGAGCTTCAGTGGTCAGGAAAGGCAGGAGATGTCTGATTATATCATGCACGGCCAGGTCCTGAAAGACATGGAGTTTATGGATTATGTCAACCTGTTTACTCGGGTGCCTGCTCTCACAAGTTTTTTCAAATGTTAAATGAAGACTGAGGCAAACGGCCAAAAGATGTGATCTGTTTGTAACAAGGCTTCAGGGACTTCATTAAAGTAAAATCCCAGTGCAGTTTGTGTGGTGTTGATTCTTTTCATATGAACATAGTTTAGTATGAAGCGTATTTAAGGTTGTATATTTAATATCCATCAAGGGAACCACGGATCGAACACGTTACCGGCACCAACAAGATCACCTGCTCTGCGTTTGTGAGGTAAAAATAACAACAAATCAAGTATCTTTATTTGAGTGATGATCTTTAATGAATTATTGTAAAGGAACCAGTATTTATATATTTGCCTGTGTTTATGTTGCAGAACATTCCTGTGAACATGGTTTATCTGATTTAATGCTTATATGCAATGTACACGCTCTCAACTCTTTACATCCTTCTGACCTGGAGGAGAAAGATCAAAACTTCTTTCACAGCTTTTAGTTGAATAAAGAAAATAAAGTTTAACTGACTCACAAACAGGAGGATGAGTGAGGAGTGAGGCTGGTGAACATGCTAAGCTAATGATCACCTGAAGATGGCGCTGGTGTGCAGGTGTTTACTGGCTTTGGAAAGTCTTTGTGTCTGAAGAGTTTTACAGTTACATGAGTTTATATATGTTTGTGTAAATGACAATATTAATTCAGTTAATAGCCCAAGAGCCGGTCTGGAGTTACACGCAGGTCTGCAGGGAACAAGAACAAAGAGAACAAGATGTCTCACTGTGGGTATTTGTTCTCACTTATATTATAATTTAAAAGCCAAAACCAGAAGACCTTCAACAGGGATCATGTGATGAAGGCAGATCTGATAAATAAGCAAGACCAAGGACTTTATAAACCAATGAAAGGTTATTAAAATGAATTCTGAAGCAGCCAGCGCAGTGACTTGGACGACATACGAGTTATGAAGCAGCTGAGATGAATTCTGTCCAGAACTCAGATCATCACAGCAGCTCGTGGAGTCTCTGCGTGATGAACATGAGAGAGTCACTCTCTGCTCATGCTGCTCACGTGAGGAAATCCTGTCTAATCCTATTCCTCATCTGTGATTTATCAAAGTTCAAAATGAGAAGTAGAGACTGTCAAACACCCGGTAGACACGCTACATGTTTATTAACTTCACACATGATCACATGTACAGTTACTGAGGTGAAGGCAGAGACATGTTTGACGTTTAGTATGAAATGGAATGTTACAGTGACATCTTAATCTCGTAAATACAAGAGATATAATAAAAAGTTAAAGACGGCGGGTCCATATAACGATCACATGCTGTTAAGGGGAGAATGTGATGTTTCTGCTGTGGTTCCTCTTCAGACGCCCATGGTGACCTGGATGAACTGGAGACAGAGAAACACGCAGCGTTATCCGATGATATAAACACAGGACTGATGTTTTGTGTGCGTGTGTGTGTGGTTGTGTGGTTGTGTGCGTGTGTGTGCAGCAGAATCTGTGAAACCTACGTCATCGTACTGGAACGCGGCGCAGCCAGTTTGGGTTGTGTCTCTTCTTCTGAACTGATCTGGAAAATAAAACCACATTGATCAGGATTTGTTCCAGATTCTGAGCCTTGTGGTGACGGCAGAATCTTCACCACATGTTAATTTACACAAATCTGAACACTGATCAGCTGCATTTATCAAACGTTGGCGGATGGTTTTAGTTTCCTGGGCCACTCACCCGTCAGGATGCGCAGTCGGATGCAGCAGCTCAGGAACTCGTCGAAGGTGATCCTGCCGTTCAGGCTGTAGCGCTTCATGATGATGTTCAGCGCCTGAGGACTCAAGCCGTAGCCTGCACACAAACACAATCCACTTCACACTCTTGTCATGTTTATTCTATGCAAATCTTATGATTTTATTACTGTAAAATCACAACTTTATACTTTTACATATGTTTTGTTCTTGTAAAATGTACAACTTTTTTCCTGTGAAAGTACGTTTTCACAAACCAAAGCTGGCTACGGCCTTCTGCAGCTCCTGGCCATCCACGCTTCCACTGCGGTCCTGGTCAAACGAGACAAAGACCGTCTTCCATTGGTTCAGAGACTGCCACAGCTCCTTGAACTCAGCAAAGCCCATGGTGCCGGACATGTCCCTCTGAGACATCAGTCAAGGGTCCAACACACAAGTCTCCAGAATCACTGCTCCCTCCCACAGAGTTTGGTCTTTTGAACTTTGCATAACTTTTACATTTCCAAACACCTTCATGAGGAGAGAAACACTGAAAACACACGATGTGTCCTTCACAGATCTGGTGATTTCTCACAGTGAGAAGTTTGGACACGACTCCACTGAACTGAGTTCCTCACGTGTTGACACAGATTGAAGAACATAGTTCTGTTACATACTTGTCTTGCAACATTAGAGCAGCTGTGAGTTTTCTAGGATGAATGATGATGTATCACCTCTTGATATCTTTTAGTTTCTTTCTACTAATATGTATATGAATGCTTTTTATATTGCTTGGACACAATTGTTTTGTTTGTGTAAATAAAATAGCTAACCACCTAGGCGGGTTGCGATTGTAAAGAGTGGAGGATTTGACAGGAAGTGAGAGAGAGTGATTTCCAAAGTTTTGCTTTGCACACAAACAGATCATCTTGCAGCGAATACACAATAGTTGTGAAGGTGTAAGTTACTATCATGATGATGAGCCGTTAGAATGACTGTGAAATCCTGAGCCAGTGACTTCACACCAGGTTTCTGTGGATCAATCCCTCTCCACTGCCTCAAACAGCAACAACACTGTGTCCATGACCAGTGAGCTCACCTCATGGGGGCTGGACGCAGACTGGAAACCAGCAGATACACCTGCATGAAGCTTTGAGGTCAGGACAGAGCCCATGAAGCTCATCAACAGTTCAGTCGTTAACACTTCAGTAAGTTCCCTCTGCTAACACGAGGTCTGGTTGGTGAGTGAAGGATACATCCAGCATGCTGATCATCAGCCGGCAGGTCTCCAGGCTGAAGGCTGCAAAACAAGAACACGCATCGTCAGCACAGACCAAGTTGGTGAGGTCACAGTGACCTTGAACAAATCAGGTCATCTTTGAGTCCAAGAGAAAGTTTATGACAGAAATGTGATAAATCATCTTGACCCTTGACCTCCAGCTAGGGTTGCAAAATTCCGGGAATATTCGAAGTTGGAAACTTTCCATGGGAATTAACGGGAATTAACAGGAATAAACTGGAAATGTTGTGGGTAATTTATACTAACTGTATTTACCTTGTCATATACAGACATAAATATAAACATTTTGTTGTGTCATAGGCTGATTTGAGTCCTGAGGAAACTTTGGGCACTTGACTCTATGCTTCTGCATCGTTGTGTCATTCTTAACATAGGTCTTTGCACAGTATTTGCAAATGTACACAGCCTTTCCTTCTACATTGGATGGGGTGAAATGTCTCCACACATGAGAGAGTGCACGTGGCATTGTTCTGTAGAATAAGATGAGAAAAAAGTTTGTAAAAAAACACTAATGCAATGCCAGAGATATAAATAGTTAGCCAAACAATTGGAATCGTCTGTAAACATATTTTACAACTGATGGATAAATGAATGGAAATAGTCTAGATGAACAGATGAACAATCCTCAATCAGCATGCTAATATATTTTCCCAGTAATATCATGGAAACGTACCTGACTAGTCCTGCACTCTACAGCAGGCCTCAGTAGCCCTGCTGTAGAGTGAAGCATGCTGGGAGTTATCTGTGCATGTGATGGAAGAATGACCAGTGGAGGGTTGAAACTCAACGTTCCATACATCTTTAAAATAGAGTTTTGAATGATGTTTTTATTGATCAGCGTTTAATTTGCATAGTTGTTTTTTTTTCACAATTTCCAAGCTTAACTTCCCATGGAAAGTTTCCGGAAATTTACCGGAAACTTCCCGCCCCTTTGCAATCCTACCTCCAACCATCACAATCTAAACAGTTTGAGAATGTTTCTACCAAATATGAAGAAACTCCCTCAAGGTTTCCCTGAGAGTCACAAGAATGGGACAGACAAGTGGACACATGACCCCTCTGGTCCCGGCCTGTCGCAGGCCTGGAGACAGAAAGCGTTAGTTGTTCTTACGCTGATACGAGCCAGAGATACCGGACTGCGTGAGGCAGCGCTGCAGCTCGTCTGCTGAGATCTGTGCATCCTGTTGATCAGGAAAAACAAGAGGAGACAAACACAGCGTCACGGAGCTGCCAGATCACAACCAGAAACTAATGAATCTAGGTCATGCTCAATTATCAGGGTCAGTAATACTAAGGTGAATATCTTGAGAAGGTTACCTGTCCTGCAACAGCTGCAAAATATCCATAGAGCGGATCCTGTTGAGAGAGAGAGACGAGAGTCTTAGTGTCAACTGGTCTTCAAATGTTATTCTGTTATTTCCTCTCAATTTGGTAAAGAAAACTACATTTTTTAACCATTTTTGCCATTAAAATCCAATGTTATAATAGTTTGTAATTAATTGCCTGTCCATCAACTAATATCAACTTAACTTATGCTCAGTTACTTCAGTTTTTAAAGTTGCATTTGTTTGGTCAGAGAAGAACTTTTGACTATATAGAAGTTTGTTGATCGCTGCTTCGGCCTCAGACACACGACGTCTGTCGCTTCTTTTAAATCTTCTCTCAAAATCATCTTCTGTTTTAAAGCTTTCAGGAATTTTTGACTCTCACTTATTTACACTGTTTTTGTTTTATGTTGTTTTGGGGATGTTTGATATGATTTCACTCTCTTTGTCTATTTCCTTTTTGTTTGAGTCATTTGTACAGCTTCATCTCTTCTTTTGTCCAATGTCTTTGTCGTTAACTTACTTCTTCTAGATATAGTTAAGAAAAGAGCTTTATAATGAAGTTTCTTATTCTTCTATTTCTTCTTCTTATGATTATTATTATTATACCTAGTGATATTCTACGAATGTTTATTGTCATTTGAAGCATTCAGTACATGTAATTTCTCTATTGTAGATAATTCTGAAGTTGTTTTATGAAAATAAATAAAGTTTAATATATGTTACAAACCTCTAAGTAAACTTGACTTACTAATTCATTTTCATATGCAAGTATGCAGCTGTTCTACAGACTTGAAAGAAGCTGCTTTTTCCAAGATATGTCACAAAGACCCACAAGCACGACTTCCGTCCAGCAGGTTTCCAGAAGGGATTTAAACACTTCTACATAATTTACAAGACAAAAGCTCAAGTAAGGACATCTCAATCCGTCTCTACGTGGCCTCGGTGAGGAAGAAGAAGAGCAAACCGTCCCACACACTCTTTGTGTCAAGACCTGGAATCAAATAACCCTCAGGGTGTTTGTGTCACAACCTGTAAAGTGTGTTCTAATCACTTCACTAATAACACAACTGTCGACCTGACGGTTGAGTTATTCTGGGACATATGAGGAGCAGATTGTTCACCCCCCACCCCCTCACCCACCCTGTTCCAACCTGACATTCACAACAGGCAGTTCTAGGTGTGACCCTTGTAAAGGTTCTATTGATAAATAGAGGAAGTCGTGATCCTGGTGTTCAAAGAATGGTGGTGATGACATACTGAGGAAGTGGTCATAATATTAATAATAGTGTTTATGCTACATACTAATAATAAAGTACAGTGATGGCATAGCAATAACAACAACAGCACAGTGTGTCATAATTAAATAATAGCAGTAATAACAGAATCAGCAGAACCATTTACAACAGGTTCTAGCAGGAACCAGAGAAGGTTCTATGGGGATGAGAACCACAGTTGAGGTGTTTAAGTCCACTGCTTCTAAGACGAGAAAACACTTTGTTTTACCACAATCATATAAAGATAAGCTCTATAATAAAGCGATAAAGAGGCTAAAGTCATAAGTGAAGTATAAAGTGGCAGCGAGGGAGAGTAATCAGATTACAACTCAGTATTTTGACTGGTTCTTTCCACCGCTGCATTAAAAACAGATGCAATTCATTTAAAGGCTGAAACTCTGTGGTTTGTTGTCTAACGAGTCACTTCCGCCCTGAGGACGGATGTCTCCGCCCTTTGCTCCAGGGAGGACACTTCCGTCCCCAGGGAGGACACTTCCGTCCCCAGGGCTCCTCCCGGGTTCTTACCGACGCTGGGTTCCCTCCGAAGCCCGGATGAGACATGTCCTCTGAAGAAGAAGAAGAAGAAGAAGAAGAAGAAGAAGAAGAAGAAGAAGAAGAAGCTAGTGTCCACTGCGTGTGTCCTCCTGCTTCCTGCGACTCACACACACGGTGCTCATGGGCTCACTGCCGCGGACACACACCGCCTCAGAGAAGGGACGCGTTGTGATTGGCTGGACAAGGGAACGAGCCTCACGGTCAGCCAATCAGAAGCAGAGGGAGGGCGGGTGTTCTTCCATCTGGGATGACATCATAATAATAAACATCATCGAGAGGACAACGAATGAACGAAATGTTTTCAACTAAATTCAACTTGAATCAACAAATCAAAACATAACGAGGTCGAAACCTTACAATGTTTAGAGACACACAATAAATGAAAGAGGAGAGAGAGAGAGAGGGAGAGAGAGGGAGAGAGAGAGAGAGGGAGAAAGAGAGAGAGAGGGAGAAAGAGAGAGGGAGAAAGAGAGAGAGAGAGAGAAAGAGAGAGAGAGAGAGAGAGGGAGAGAGAGTTGTGTCACCATCATATTTAAACCCATTGTTTGTTAAATATAAAATCATTTTATCTTCAGTTGTTTATTTTAAGTCAAACCTGATGATCAGCTGAGGTTAAAGGTCAATGAGGATATGACTGTGATAAGAACACACACACACACACAGACACACACACACACAAACACACACAGACACACACACACACAGACACACACAGACACACAGACACACAGACACACACACACCCCTGTGCACACACCCCTATGTTTGTGTGGAAGAGGAGGAGGAGGAGGAGGAGGGGAAGGACGCACCCAACATACGTCATCATTCCGCGCAGAGTGTCGCAGCTGTGAAAACAAAGTAGCTTCGCATATCCTCGTTGATCGGTTCTGTCCAGGATGTCGGACCCGCAGCCGGTCCAGGACCCGCAGCCGGTCCAGGATCCGCAGCCGGTCCAGGACCCGGAGCCGATCCAACACCCGGAGCCGGTCCAACACCCGCAGCCGGTCCAGGACCCGCAGCCGGTCCAACACCCGCCGCCGGTCCAGGACCCGCCGCCGGTCCAGGACCCGGAGCCGGTCCAGGACCCGCCGCCGGTCGAAGACCGGATGGAGTATCTTCGGGAGCTGGAGGAGTTCACCAACAACTGCAAGAAGCAGCTCAACGACATCTTCGAATCGCTGGGATGGTCACCGCACTACAAGCAGGTAATGGGCAGCTAGCGTTAGCATGAACTGTGATGTTGCAGCAGCAAGCTACAAGCTGCAGCAAGCTACAAGCTACAGCTACAAGCAGCAGCTACAAGCTACAGCTACAATCTGCAGATACAAGCTACAGCTGCAGATACAAGCTACAAACTGCAGCTACAAGCAGCAGCTACAAGCTGCAGCTACAAGCAGCAGCAGCAGCAGGTTCTTCCCCCTTCAGTGTGTCTGGTGTGAGCGACCATCAGAGGAAGTTGGTCTGACGTTGGCTCCTCCACAGACTTGTTATTAAAGCAGCTCCACTGGAATCACAGGACATCACGTGTCACTGCTCCTGGAGAACAACCCCTCTGCTTGATGTATTTAATCTTATATGAATATTAACAGTAACGTTCATATCAAACCACAACATTTCCAGTTTATTCCCGTATATTCCCGTACATTCCCATTATTTCCCGTTAATTCCCATGGAAAGTTTCCAACTTTGAATATTCCCGGAATTTTGCAACCCTAGTCACATGACATGAAAGTTCGATATAACGTCTGCTGACATGAACTACAATGGATTAGATTACATCTGTTTGTCTGTACGCACACAAAGAGCATGTGGTTTAAATATGAACACACACATTTCACTGTTCTTTGTGTTGTTTTCTCAGGAGCCGATGGAGCAGTGTCCGTACGACCCCGGCCACCGAGTCCCAGTCCGAACGCTGGAGAAGCACAAAGCCTCCTGCCACCTCAGGAAGATGGGCTACTCAGCGGAGGAGCAGGTAGGACAGAGAGCGTGCTGACCAATCAGATACCAGGAAGGAGAACCTTTTACTAAACCAGTAAGATGTGTTCTCTGTTCTGCAGGCGGAGATGTACGACACGTCTGTGTGTTACGAGAACAGCAGCGTCAAAAGCTTCACGATGGGTGAGTCACTGTCCGTCACGCCCACTGCAGCCAGATCACAGCTCAATGAAAAGTTCTCTTCACGCCTCGACGCCGGCGCCACTGTCAAAGATTAAGTGATTTATATTCCAGGGGTCAAAGGTCACAGTGATCTCACGAGTCTGGAAGAAAATGTTTTAAAGTATTTTAGCATTCCTGCTGTCTCGAGGAGAGGAAAGATAAATCTGACATTTAAGATATTATTAAATATAAGAGAATAAAGTTTGTCTTTTTAAAATGTTTACCCACTGACCACACCCCTTCACTTCCTGTCCTGGTACCGACGGTGACTTCAGTGTAAAACAAAGTTCCATCCCAATCAAAGATATTAAAATCTACAAGAACAAAGGAAGTTCTTTCCTCTGAGATGGTTGAACTTGTGGTTTCCTTCTCTCAGACAAGTCGCTGCAGCACCAGGTGATCCTCCAGGCCAGGTCTGCCGCCCCGCTGATGAGGATGGAAGGAGTCTTCTGGCAAGGTATCAGCTGATCCCACACCTTCACACCTTCACACCCGCTTCTCATGTGTGTGGATGAGTCGCTCTGATCTGCCACAGCCTTTTCATTAGAAGCAGAGGAGAGTAGCTGTGAAAGACCAGCAGGTGTCACTAGAGGGTTATTTATGTGCTCGTTCCTCAGCTGTTTGGTCTTTGAACCCACATCCCGTTAAATTAGATTCTGTAACTGTTCTAATACGTTTACTCTGGTTTGTTTGTGTGTTATGTCTTATTTCTGCTGACATGTGTGTTTGTGTGTTTAATGTGTGTGTTGTGTGTTGTGTTTGGAGCGACAGGGTGAGTAGTAGAGACACGACGAGCTCTAGAAAGTTCTGCTGCTCTGGTTCAGGCTTGCCTGATTATGTGCAGTATTCTTTAATGTCATATCCTTTCAACACACAGGGCTGGGGAACTCTCTTGCACACACACATACAAACACACACACACACACACACATATGCACACGCACACAGTTGTACTTCTAACTCGTAGAGGACTCCACAATGGGATAATAGTTTTTGTTGACAGCTCATAAACACCAGCGTCTCTCTCTCTCTGCCGTTTCACTTTGATGAATAACACACGTGTGTCACATAAACTACACAATGTGTAAATGTCATCATCAGTGATATGTTTAATGTTGTTTGTGTTGATGAGGCAACAGTAACATTTGGACTTGTATTGTAATGTGTGTGTGTTTGTGTGTTCACATCCCTGAATCCTTCCTCCTCCAGGTCAGTTCTCCGGCCAGCCCGTCGACGTTCCTCAGAACCACAAGCGAGCGTTGTGTGATCTCACTGTGGCCGACCGATTGGCTCTGTACGATCACGTGGTCGGCGTCCTCAGCAAACAGAAAGAAGCCGCCTCCTCCTCTAACGACGATCTCTACGTCGATCTGGTGTCCAAACTCCGGAGGGGTGAGACGTCCCCACCTTCTCTCAAGCTTGTGTCCACCTTTTTAAACTCAAATTTTAATTGGCACACAGATACTTCTTTAAAATGTCGGTTTGGATTTCATTTCAAAGCTTTATGAAAGAAAGGTGAAGTCAACGGGTTTGTTTCTTTCTCTGTCGTGCAGCTGATGAACAGAACGAGCCGAAGACTCACCTGGAGCTGATGGCAGAGATGAGGGACTACAAGAGGAGGCGTCAGTCCTACCGGGCCAAGAACGTCCACATCACCAAGAAGTCCTACACCGAGGTGCGAGTGACACACAAGACCACGTGGAGCTGGTTCTCTAATTATCTGTATCTGAGAAATTCAGGTTTTTGTAAACGTTGGTAACTCTGTAAACTCTTCAGCTCTTTGTTCTGAGTGTGTTTTTATTCAGCGCCTTTAGGTCTGAGTGGGTTGATGTTTAACAGATGAATTCACTGTGTTGCATCGCTGTAGGTGATCAGAGAGGTCATCAACGTCCACTCACAGGAGCTTTCCAGACAGTGGAGAGAGGACGAGGGGGAGGAGTCATCCACACGACCTGCCCACTCCTCCCACAGGTACGAAGTGACCTCTGACCTCCTGATGATCACCTTCCTGTGATGTGGATTGACAGGATGTAGATTTTGTTGCGTTATTTAGCAAAGTGAATAACTTCTAGTGACTGATCTTTGGTTTTTTTTTGTTGTCGGTCAGGCGCCGCTTGGATGAAAGGAGGTCGGCGTCCGCGGAGTCTCACCACTCGCCGAGCAGGAGCCAGCGCAGCCGGGAGCGCAGCCGGGAGCGCAGCCAGGACGGAGAGAGCAAGAGGAAGAGGAAGAAGAAGAGGGACAGGTTGGACGACACAAACATCCTGTCTCTCTATCCGTTCTTTAACAAGATGCCACCATGAAGCACATTTGTTGAAATACTTCAGAGGAACTTTACTCAGTGTGAACCTTCCAGAGCAAAATAAACTATATCCACTGCACTTTGATCTAAAGAAGGGCATCCATTCTTTCCTTTCATCCTGACTGGATAACTTTATGTTTCTCAAGTTTGAGTAATAAGGTTTTAACACCATCGATCAGATTGTAACGTTTCATTGGTCAAACTTCTAAACACAAAATACATTCTCCTCAGTTTCCTTTTCATCAATAATGTTGTTTCTGGGCCACAGGGATTCCCGTTCCCCCAGTGAGCACCACCACGACCGAAAGAGGAAGAAGAAGAAGAAGAAAGAGGAGAGGGAGAAGGAGAAGAAGAAAGAGGAGAGAGAGAAGGAGAAGTGATAGTTCCACATCAGCAACAGCAGACGTCCAATCAGAGCAGGAGGAAGGTCACTGTGGCCGCTGCAGGTTGAAAAGTGTCATGAACATATTTGTTCTCTCAAACCGACTCCGCCTGCTTCTGCCTGATTGGCTGATTGGTTTCCAACAACAGACAAACTTGGAATGTTGGTCAGCAGTGTCACAGCTGACCCTGGGGTCAAAGGTCACTGTTTGGCTGCGTGTCTGAGGATTTCCCCACTCATTAAAAAAACAATGGAAATCTTTTCATGTGAAATTTGTCTTTTTAATGTGACTGTGTGATTTGTGTAAAAGATGCAGCAGAACCATAATCAGCAGTGTCAGTAGTTTCACATGTGCTGCTTTTCTTTGTCAGATGATTCTGTGAATGTGTAATAAAGAGTTAAAAAGTGTGTTTGTTTGTTTGGAGGTTTGTAGGATCCATGTGACCCACAGCGTCTGGTGCCTCTTGCAAAAGGCCGCGTGTCGTTGTGTGTTGTGTTTGCAGCGAGGAGACATTTGTCACATCTGCCTTAAACCTTGTAAACCAATTTCAACTAGAAAATCACTCAGTAGAACTCAACGTCCCCTCAAGTGGAATCAAACTGTACCAAATCACACACACTCCGATATCAGTCCCTTAAATGTGATTGTTTGCATCATAATCCATGAATTGTTCTCTGAGAAATTAGTAAAAATATCAAAAAACATTGATGCTTCTGAAGTTATTCATCTCACAATGTTAAAGAGATAAATAACTCCAGGACCTTTTTCCAGATCCATGTCAGAATGGTGTGAGCTTCATTCTGCAGCTTCATGTGAACAAGTGGAAACGTGACCTGATAAATAAATGAAACCTGGTGAAGATCTTCGGCTCTGAGCTGATCATCTAGTTTTTGATGCAGAGTTTTTTTTAACTTTGAGATAAAGCATCAGGAGCTACTATTATTTGATCATATAAAAAACTCACTTCTGTATATTTTAATTTGGAAACATCTCAATGCTGTGATATAATTCTACTTTCTCCTGTGAACACCGACCTTACATGAGGAGAATGAAGTGGCTGTGAAGCTGAGACTCTCTGGGAGCTTCTCTCTGCTCGTGCTGGATTGTGGCTCAGGTATTTCTCACCCTGTTGAGAAGCAGGAGAGGATCCGTCAGCGCCAGGGAACCTGAGGGATCCTGGAGAGAGGAAGCAGCCGTCGGACTGCTGATGCTGTGAAGGAGAACTGCTCAGGGAAAGCTCCTTCACGTTTCTTGGGGCCATCGTCTGGTCTGAGAGGAATCGCTCTGCAGAACCATGAGAGCCTCCGGTGACACGGTAAGGAGATGATGGGTTTGGCCGTGGGCCCTGCAGGTCTGGGTGTTATGGAAGTTCATGGCAGCTGTGGACAGATGGTTTTTGGAAGAATCGCTCAAATAACAACGTGGATTGGTCCGTTAACCTTAGTGTTGCACTTTCAAATCATAGAAACGATTCAGGCTTGGCTGTGTTCAGAGGGAAACTAACAGTTGGCAGGAAGTGATGGTAGAAATAATCTGAACATTATCTGTTTGATTTAAAACATCCACTTGATCCACACATTCCACCAACAGCTGCCTGTGGAAGGGTTCAATGTATTTTCACTGTGTTTGACAGAATGGTTGAACTTTACCTTGAGAGCAGATCTGCAGGTTCCTTGAGAGGAACTTAGAACTAATTATCTTCCTGTGTACATTGAATAACCGAGGATCTTCTGTTTGAGAGTTGAGACGACGGTTCTGTGGAACATCTTCCACTTGGGGTGATGAGAAAAGCAGATTGTATTAAGTGACTGGAGCAAATCTACAGGGAATCATAAAGTACTGTGCATCCAGCAGAAATACTGCTATATTTCTATATATAAATAAGATAAAAAGCTTCATGAGAGACAGAGTCAAACATGAACCTCGTTCCCGAAGCAGATTCTACTGATGGGGCTGAGAAAGTCTTTTTGAGTTCACTCAACCTAAAGAGCAAGAGACGTTCCCTCAAAGTGCTTCAGCTGCTCGGACTTTAATTGACCAACATACTTCTGTGTCTAAGTTAACACTTTTAACATTGTTAACTGTTATAAAATGGTAAATATCTTCTAATGGTTTGAAAACAGACGTCAACATATTTTGAGTTGAGAACTTAAAATGTTTTGTTACTTTAACTCCACTGTGAATTAATTGAGTGTACTCAGAAATCTTTTTAACTGATGGGAAGAGTTTATTAAGAATGTGATTATAAAAAGTCATAATTCTCTTTTCTCTGTTGACGGATCCAACAGTTCTTTGTTATTTAGTAAAAGTCCCGGTTGGTTTTCTCTCCGTGGTTGGTGTTGAGGCTCAGAGTGAAGCCTCAGGAATGTGAGATGAGTCTGAGAAGAGCTCTGCGGTTTTCATCCTGACAAAGAAACTCTCAGTGTGTTCAACTCTCAGACAAACACCAGCAGAATCAGCTCTGAGCTGCTCAGACCCTCAGCACCAGCAGAGAGAAGAGACTCTTCTCTGAGGCTTCAGTCCTCGGGTCTGGTTCATGTCTCTCCACCTCTTTGAACATCTGAAATCTGGGAGGAGGTCAAATTGACCGAGCAACAGGTTTTCTCTCTTAACACCGTCCACATTCGGAAAGAAGTGTCTGGACATTTTCCAGTAGTTTGTGTTTCCCATTTGAAGAAGCAACAGGAGGAACGTGTGGGGAACGTTCAGGTGAGGGGTGGAGCCTGTAGAGCAGCAGGGGGCCGGACACGACCTATAGATTCATGTGGCCTCACTGAGACATTTGGATCCAGCTCCTCCAGATAATTGATAATCTGTAGTTCAGTGCAGGTCTGAAAGCAGCTTTAGAAGCATTGTTGCACAATAACTCTCTACATGCTTCCTGCTGTTGTGTTGTTGATGTGTCTTCTCTTCCGTTCATCTTTCTTCTCTGCTTGTTGTTACGTGTGATTTGAAAGTGACGAGAAACTGATTCAGGTTGTGATGAATAAAGTTTATAATTCATGGATCCGGATGAAATAAAACATATTTAGGGGACTGATATTCATGAGTGTGTGTGATTTGGTGCAGATCCAAATAAAAATCTGGATCTAGTGAATTTCAATGTGGTTTCATAACTGTCGGGCCTGAGTGGAGGTGTGGGCTGTTATGAGTCATATTCTAGTTGTACATGTAGTAAAGTGATGAAGTGGTAGATGAGGTCATTGACTGCTTCTGTCTTTTCAGGCGTCCGTCCTCTCGGGACTTCTCGTCTTCGTGCTGTGTCTCGTCGTCTCCCGCTGCCAGGACGAATTCTCTGGACTCAACTCAGGTCAGAAACGCATTCGATGAAACAAAACCCTTCGTTATAATTGTAAAATATTAATTTATTCCTGCTTTACTTAACACCAGAAAGAGGAAAAGGGGCAAATCTATATCGTATATAAATCCAACTTTGTTTCATCTGTAGAAAAAACTACAGTTGTACTAAATTTTAAAGGAAAAGCTTTGTTGATTTTGCATGAAATCTTAAATGAATTGGTCCAGAACAAGTGAAGCTACGAATCAAATTCATCCAAACAAACAAACAAATGTTTAATTTCAGATTAAGAAACAAATGGTTAAGAGAGTGCAGATCCAGCTTTGGCCTGAATACACAGTGATGTGTGTTTGTGAAAGTGTCTCAATCAGGATCTGTCCTCAGGATTCAAACCTGCTGAGTTTGAATCAATCGGTTGATTTGTTTTGGTGTTCAGGTGAGGATCGCACCGATGAAGGATCTTTGGTCAATCACTACGACAACATGGCCGCCCCTCAACCAGGTGAGACACGTGTCCTCCACTGCTGGTTCTCACATGTTCCTGTCCCCCACCAGACACCTTCTCCTCTGTGCCCTCAGAGTTTCCCCCGGAGCCGGCCCACTACGACGAGGACTACGACCAGTCCGGTCCCACCCCCACCCGGGTCACCATGATCACCGGGGACACGTTCCCGTACGCCACCACCACCGAGTCCCACTACGCCAAGGAGGACACGGAGACCATGCAGGTGGGTGGGGGGGCGCAGCAGCTCTCACAACATGATTGACAGCTGTTCTGGAGCTTTTGAGCTATTTTAAATAAAAAGAATAACAGTGACCTTTCATTTTGAACTCTATCACCATCTGGGGGATTCTCTCAAAGGGGATTCCAGGAGCGTCCATGTTGTCCTGTGTGTAACAGCTGCTGTGCTTGTTGGGCTTCAGGTCCCGTACGAGTTCCCTGCAGGGCCGGACACCGGCTCCTCGGAGGAGTCTGGGGCCGATGCGGCTCTCGGGGAGGAGGGGCCCACGGAATGTGACTGTGAACCTGGACAACCTGGATTCGCTGGCTTCGCAGGACCGAAGGTACAGGAGCAGACATCGCTTCACTCAGTCATCACGATCGCTTTGTTCCGAGAGAGAAGAGGACACCTGGTCCTCTCGTTTCTGAAAATATTACTGTACCTGACCAGATGGAGGCGCTGTTTAAGTTTCAATCTTCAAATTAATTTTCTGAATAGAGGTTTTGATTATCAACCTCCACGGTAGATTCACCATAAGATATGAGATTGTGAAACAATGTTATTGTCTGTAAAAGCCTCAAGTCATAAGATAAACAGGATTTATTTGCGATGTGAAGAAGCTCGACGCCCCTCACGGTCCTCAGGTGCAGTAGCAATGTGATTGATTGGTGGAGCTTGCTGTTGCTATGGAAACGTTTCACTTAACACTGAATGAAACACTTTAGACAAACACAAAAGACACAATTCACACACATTACATCTCATAGCAGGTCGACCTGGTTCCAGACTTAAAACTCTTAAAATAAATGATGAGTGATCTACTTCCTCTTTCCTCCTCGGGGAGAGAAAATCCCCTTCAAATTCTCACAGATCACTTGATTAGATTTCAGTGGCCAAAGGTCAAAGGTCACATGGACCTCACATGACTCTGGTGTAAGTGACTCTTCTCCTCTCGTCAGGGATCCAGAGGCTTCCAGGGTAGAACCGGGGAGCCAGGCACTCAGGGCCGAGAGGTGAGTCTCAACCTGCACATGATTCTGATTCAAGATGAGGAATCTGGAGGAAGTGAGAGAAGCTCCAGAGTCTGAGGCTCAGGGACGAGATGTGTCTTTTCTTTCAGGGTTATAAAGGAACCAAAGGAGTTCGAGGAAGAGGAGGAGACACCGGACCTCTTGTGAGTGAATATGATCACCACACACACATACACACACACATACACACACACACACACACACACACACACACACACACACACAGTGATACCGTGACACAGTGTTGTTGTTGTTACAATGAACTGAAACTGAAAGTTCACACGTTTCCATTAATAAAACAAACAAAGTTAAATTGAAACCAAAACTGCAGAGACTTTAAATTAAAAAGAAATTTAAAACAACACAAAGAAACAAAAGTAAAAGTTGAAACAAGAATCTTGTGTAGTTTTTGCGCCGATCAGTTAAAGACATTTGAAATGTATTCAGTTTACAAATACAGCTTTGTATTTTTACTGCAGCTGTTGCCAAAGACGATGCTAGATTTAAATATCAATATTCAGATTATTGAATTATTATCAGGCCTGAATTTAGTGAAACACACAAAGTAAATTAACTGAATCGAACTTAAATTGAATTGAATTGAAAAAAACAAAAAGCTCTAAAAACCTTCAATGCTAATCGACCAGTGCAGACCTCTTTCTGTTAGCTGTAGCTTTGACCTTTGACCTTTGACCTCTGACCTGCTGTCCTGCAGGGCGATGTTGGGCCTGAAGGAGACGACGGATTCTCTGGTTTCTCTGGAGCCATGGTGAGTTCCAACCCAGTCCAGGACGTTTCCCAAACTGGTTCTTTAAAATCAAGAGATAAATATTCTGTGTGGTTTTTTTATCTACAGGGAGAACCTGGACTTCCAGGAGACCCAGGCGAGCACGGAGAGCTGGGTCTGAAGGTAAACACACACTGACAGACACACACAGACACACACAGACACACACAGACTCTCCTTTCATATCTATGCGTTAATCTCACACTTGCTCATTTATCCTAACCTTTATTTCAAAGCTGTAGTCTTTGTTTGAATCTGAATTCTGACCGATGTATTTGTTCATGTCATCGTTCAACCTTGTGAAGAACTGTGTCGTTATTTAGTTTCTTCTTTAAACTTAATTCCGACCCGACAGCAGTAAGATGGTTGACATCAGTTTGTTGAAATCCGTCTCCTCTTCTTTCATCAGGGCGACGTCGGCATGGAGGGACCGCGAGGAGGCGTCGGAGCTGCTGGTGAGACTGTAAGGAAACACCTCAACATCTCAACATCTCTTTGGTGGAAACACCCGTTCTCCTGCTCATCGGGGGGGGGGGAATCCAGCTCAAATCAAATCTTTTCAGTCGTGAGACCTGGTTCAGAGTTCACCGGGGACGTGTCTTTAAGAGGACGCACTAAAACCAGAGACAGGAAACAGACGAGAGAATATTTTCTTTATTCATCATTTTAAAACAGAATCTTGAAAGTGGCCCAAGTTTATTTTAAATGTAATACAGAAACGAAAATGCTGGGGAAGATGTTTCCTGATATATTTCGAAACCATTGGTTACGACATTTGTTAATCTTATTTTCTCATGATGATGTCATGAGGGAATGTGGTGAAATGTTGGAAACTTCAGTTCTTCTTGGTTTCCGTACTGGAGGAGCTGATGATCTGTGGATCCTTGTCATCACATCATCAACGAGCAGAGAAGATGCTGATGGTGAATGTGGGAGTCGAGCAGCCGCTACAGTCATTTATTAATTATTATTATCTTCATTACACTGAACGTGGTGATGAGCAGCAGCACGGTGAACACTTCACTTCACTTCTACACTGTTTATCAATCTTTTTAGATCAGGTCAAACACGTCTGAGGGCACAGTGTGTATATGTATGTTATATAAATATATTAATTATGTCTCTTTAAGCTGTAAACTCTCAAGTCAACTGAATTCATTATTCATTTGTGTTTTTTCAGGCCCCCCGTGGTGACGCTGGGCCTCTAGGACCAAGGGGAGGTAAAGGTATCAAGGTAAAGAAAATGAAACACACACAAAAGAGAGAGAGTGAACACTGTTTATCCCACAGTCCCAACAACTGATCACAAGTGTCATGATGTTTGAACTGATTTACTGTAAATCAGTACATGTCTGTTGATAGATTGACTTTATATTATCTTGTCCTTCGACTCTTTCCGTCCTCTCTGATGTGTGTTTTCTGTTCAGGGCTCTCGTGGTGATGGAGGCAAAGAGGGTCCACACGGACGCGATGGACAGAAGGTCAGGACGTCAAATATTACAAAAGTCCTGGAAAAGAGGATTCTGTGTGTTTTATGTCTTCTGAACGTCATCGTCCTGTTTCTCTTCTATATTTAGGAAAAAAGAGACGCAGCTGACTCTATCTCTCTTTCTTTCTGCCACAGGGTCAAATCGGAGCACCCGGGTTTCCTGGTGACATCGGAGACAGAGGCTACAATGTAAGAAAGATCATCATCATCATCATCATCTTCATCATCATCATCATCATCATCTCTTCTCACTGAAATCATCTGAACCACTACATCATTATTTTTACTAATTTAGCTTGGACTCTTTTCTGTCTGTATTCGGACATTTAAAATGATTAATTAATTATGAGAAATACATTAAAAGGTTCACGTGAATATATTTATGAATCTGATATAAGGAGTTTTTGTAAAGCTTTGCAGGATTAATCAAACTCTACAGCCCAGTTCCCTCAGAGACTTGGTGCGAGGATGCAGTTCAGGTCAGGAATGAAAATTCTCATTTAAATGAGAAAGAAAGACATGAAAACATTAAAGAGGTAAAAGAAAGAAAAACAATAAATCTGTATCGCAATTTTAAGATAAGTTGAGAAGGAGAAAATCGAATTAAAATAGATCAAATCGAACAAACTCTAAATATCAGTCCTCTAAATGAACCAGAATTATTTTCAACATTAACATCAATGCAATTGTCAAAATGCACAAACTCTTGCGAGACAAAGTGAGAGATCCGTCCGTGTCTTTTCACTCCGTCAGTTTCCTGAGTTCACTGCTCCTGATGTTCTCTTTCCTCTGAGTGTTTTCTGTCTGTCCCCTGCAGGGTTACCCTGGACAGCCGGGGGGCTTCGGACCCTCTGGACCAAAGGTACGAGCACACTGATGATGCGTTGTTAATGTTATTCTCGCTCCACACTGCGACAGTTATTCCAGAGAGGAAACACTGAAACTCTGCTGAAGCCAATGAATCAGTGGATTCCAGGGACTTTCTCTAAAACCACCAACGGGTTGAAACTTTCCCTTTACTAAGAAACTTGATGAGCATGTTTATATAAATCACAGAGAGAGAAGAATAGCTGTGATTTTTCTAAATCAGGGGCCAGAATTTACACAAGGGGGCAAATTGTATGTCAAACATCCGTGGCCAGTTCCTGATTCAGCACGGTGCACGTTGATTACTGTTCGTTCTGTGACTGTGTGCAGATCATTAAAGATACTTTCAAATTAATTGATTCCTTGCTTTTAGTTTTGGTTTTACTCAACGTTCAGATGACGCCGACTGAAGAGTGTAAAACTGAAAGTTCAAAAGAAAGTGAAGCAAACTGGATGATCACTGGGTTTCTCTTTATGAGTAAATAAAAGTACTGCTTTAGTTTCTTTATTACAACAGTAAAGTGTTGGTACATTTCTTCTACAGCTGACTTTCATGTGATGCTGTGGACTTTTCCCACTTTTATCCTTATGAACATCTTGTTTTAGTATCTTTACAGTTTTTGAGTCAAGGTGACGTGTTGGTTTCAGCCTCCTGGTCAGCTGCTGGTCCGACAGACGCAGTAGAAACACACGACCTGTCGTTCAAACCTTGTTCACGATACATAGTCGGTCTTTGCTCACATGGTTTTTATATTCTCCTCTCAGGGAGGTCAAGGTCATGACGGCCTGCCGGGCAGCAACGGTGACCCCGGAGAAGATGTGAGTTGGTCATGAATCTGTGCTGTCGTCTGGATTCATCCTGAATCTATAAACTCTCCCTCATCCCGCTGCTTGTTTCCTCAGGGTCCCATAGGAGTCCCGGGGCTGATGGGAGAGCCGGGGCCGTTTGGTGCTAAGGTAACAACCACAGTCGCCTCCTCCTCATCACGTGGAGCTGGAACAGACATGATTCATTCTCACTACGACACTGTGCACCGATGACTTTGATCTGTGCATCCGGTGCAGCGGGATTTTTCTTCCACCGTAAAACAAGTGGATTTGGACAGAGACGTATTTGTTTTACATAATAAACCTTTTGCACGGCAGACGTTGGACACGTCCCGGCCGTGAAGTCGGTTTCATATCTGCTCAGTATCGTGACGTCTGTTGTTTCAGGGGAGTCAAGGGGATCGTGGTGTGAGAGGTCCCAGGGGCAGAGCGGGCGCTGTGGTGAGTCACTCGGGGTTCCAACTGACGGTTTAATACAGTGCAAAGTTTTATTCTATTATTCATGAAAACTAAAACATATATATATTTCTTGTTTTATTTACACACACATGATTCATTCATTCAATAGTTTTCTGTTTGTCCAACAGGGAACTGGAGGAGAGCAAGGGGACGCTGGAGTGCCAGGGAAACCAGGACCCAAGGGTCTGAAGGCCCAGCCAGTGAGTCTGTCTGTCTGTCACTCAGTCTGTCTCTCAGTCTGTCTCTCAGTCTGTCACTCAGTCTGTCTCTCAGTCTGTCTCTCAGTCTGTTACTCAGTCTGTCTCTCAGTCTGTTACTCAGTCTGTCTCTCAATCTGTTACTCAGTCTGTCTCTCAGTCTGTCTCTCAGTCTGTTACTCAGTTCAGTCTGTCACTCAGTCTGTCTCTCAGTCTGTCTCTCAGTCTGTCTCTCAGTCTGTCTCTCAGTCTGTTACTCAGTCTGTCTCTCAGTCTGTCTCTCAGTCTGTCTCTCAGTCTGTCACTCAGTCTGTCTGTCAGTCTGTCACTCAGTCTGTCTCTCAGTCTGTCACTCAGTCTGTCTCTCAGTCTGTCTCTCAGTCTGTCTCTCAGTCTGTCTCTCAGTCTGTCACTCAGTCTGTCACTCAGTCTGTTACTCAGTCTGTCTCTCAGTCTGTCTCTCAGTCTGTCTGTCTCTCAGTCTCTCAGTCTGTCTCTCAGTCTCTCAGTCTGTCACTCAGTCTGTCTCTCAGTCTGTCACTCAGTCTGTCTCTCAGTCTGTCACTCAGTCTGTCTCTCAGTCTGTCACTCAGTCTGTCTCTCAGTCTGTCTCTCAGTCTGTCTCTCAGTCTGTCTCTCAGTCTGTCACTCAGTCTGTTACTCAGTCTGTCTCTCAGTCTGTTACTCAGTCTGTCACTCAGTCTGTCTCTCAGTCTGTCTCTCAGTCTGTTACTCAGTCTGTCACTCAGTCTGTCTCTCAGTCTGTCTCTCAGTCTGTCTCTCAGTCTGTCACTCAGTCTGTCACTCAGTCTGTCTCTCAGTCTGTCTCTCAGTCTGTCACTCAGTCTGTTACTCAGTCTGTCTCTCAGTCTGTCACTCAGTCTGTTACTCAGTCTGTCACTCAGTCTGTCTCTCAGTCTGTCTCTCAGTCTCTCAGTCTGTCTCTCAGTCTCTCAGTCTGTCACTCAGTCTGTCTCTCAGTCTGTTACTCATCGAGCTCATGACAGACATCACAGGGTTCTTCTCTCTGATCTGAAGTGTATCACACATGTAACCTGTAAGTTCTCACACAACAAAGAAGTGAACATTTCAATGGATTCTGTTAAACTACACGTACGCCTTCACTCTACATACTACATACTACATACTACATACTACATACTACATACTACATACTACATACTACATACTACATACTACATACTACATACTACATACTACATACTACATACTACATACTACATACTACATACTACATACTACTTACTACTTACACGTAGAACAGCCTCAGTTCAAGTATGACTTGGGCTTTTTCTTGTTTGTTAGTTTTCCTTTACTCTGTGTTATGGTGTTGCTTCCTCTAGAGTTGCTCGATGTCTAAATGGTTTGATCACATTTCCACTCGTGGGAAACTGAATGTCCCGATGTGTGTTTGTTCCGCCTGATCAGTGACGGCTGCTTGTTTTCCCTGCAGGGTTCCAAAGGGGAGACGGGACCTGATGGGGACAAGGTGAGTTCCTCTAACAAAACTGTGAAAATAGTTTTAAGATCCGAGAAAAGAACAGTGTGCTGTGTTCAGAAACACTTTGGTTCTTCTCTTGTTTTGTAATAAAATATGTTCCATCATTGTAGTCATCATTATACAGCAATCTTTAAATCTTAGGCATGACACAGCCGGGACTTTCCCTTCTACCTCTTTCTGTTTGTCTGGCCTTTCCACTTCTACAAGCGTAAACAAACCGTTCACCGGAGAACGCAGCGACTGGAGGAATCAAACCGCTGCTGCTGTTGTTTTCATGAATGTCCTCAACGCAACAGTGTTTTTTCTTCTGCAGGGTTCCGCAGGAAAGAAGGGAATTAAAGGGGGAAAAGGTCTCAAGGTAATTTCACTTGTTTACAGTGAGATGAAGAACTTTAACGTACTGCACGCTCAGTTTTACTTCCTCTTTCAACACCTGCTGGCATTTACTCACTGATCAGTTCCTCCTCCTCCTCTCTTTCAGGGAAGCGTGGGCGACCGTGGAGACAAAGGACAGGTGGCTATGTATTTATTTTGATGACATATAAATACACACAAACACAAAGAGACGCAGCTCATGTAGTAGTTGACAAGACGCCTGATTCCTGGTTTCACCAAATGTCCTCCGACACAGAAACACCTTCTCTGACTCGTGTTTTCTAAAACAAAGACAGAAAGAATTTCATTACTTTAATAACGTTTTTAGTTTCTCAAAATATGAGAAATCTCTGGACAGAGTGAGCGTGTTCCTTCTCAATATGTCCAGACTCTAATTCAGAAGTGTTTCCTCTTCTTTCCTCTCGTCCATCTCACCCGACAGCGTGGACCGAAAGGTGCGGTTGGTCGGGATGGCGTCGCCGGGCCGGTGGGCCCCCCCGGCGTCCCGGGGACCAGAGGAGAACGCGGCTCAATCGGCGACCTGGGCGTTACAGGCCGAGTTGGAACTAAAGGAGTCCAAGGTCCTTCTGTGAGTCTGTGTTCTGTCCTTTATGCAGTTCCTTTTATCCTACTTTTATCTTCAACAAAGCAAAGCATTGGATTTGTGTCCAGACTGAGATGAGGATGAAACACCTTGTGGGAGATGAAGATCTCTTGTGTCCTGCAGGGTCCCGGTCTGACGGATGAGCAGGTCCTTCAGCTCTGCCGCGGTGTGGTGACGGCCCAGATCTCCCAGTACGCTGCTTCCATTCGGGCAAAGTGCTCCCAGGGCTGCCCCATCAACAACCGGACCCTCATCGGGCCCCCGGGAGTCCAAGGGCTAGCAGGAGCACCAGGCAAACCTGTAGGTCCCACTCCTGCCCCACAGTTAAATTCTCTGTCAGAAGACTGTTTGCAATTTTTGATTATTTTTTGGTTTATTCCAGAGGACAAATGTTCAAAAATAGGAAGCCTTTCTTGTATTTCATTCAGAACTAAAGAGCGACAACCATTTCTGTCTCCTTCAGGGCAAAGCAGGGAAAGCTGGAGTGAAGGGAGCCAGAGGTGTTCAGGGCGACAGAGGACTGGAGGGACAGGATGGAGAGCAAGGTGCCAGAGGTACGAGATCACTGGAGAGGGTGATGAATCAGAAGCCGTCTACAAACCAATCAGAGTCAAGTACAGGTTGACTCCGCCCACGTGGGTGATGATAACGTACTCAGAAGCATTTTCTTGTTTTATACTACAGGTCAAAAAGGATCTAAGGGCGTCACAGGGGAGCCTGGTAAGGGCCTGGCGGGACCCGGTGGACCACAAGGCCTCACAGGTACCAGAGTCTTCAGAGCTTCATCCCCTGAACTGAGTGTTTCAGCTGATGTAGAAAACTTAACTCTAGCTTTAGCTTCAGCTTTTAGCTTCAGGGAAACGAGCAGGGATTCTACATCACTCGGGAAAAACCACGTGGCTCCGATTCTGACTGGTCACTGATCACGTGACCTCATCACCTCCACGAACCAATGACATCTGTTCGTTCCCTCACAGTGATTCATGTCGCTGCTCCTCCACGACCGGGACAATGACAACGTTAAATATATCGCTGGAGAAAGACTTTTTAATTTAGTTATTTAAAAAACACGTCGTCCTGTAATTTTGTACAAAGACTTCAAATCAGAACCAAAGCAACTAACTGTTGTTTTATCTGTTACCTCCAGGGTTCCTGCAGGTTTCCACAAGTTAAATCTCAGACTTTTAGAACCATAATCAATCGATTCTAAGATCTATTATATGAGGGAATATCAGGGTTTATGAATCACTTGAGAAAAACCCTGGAACACCACGTTATCCCTCAAACTGCAGATGGGACGAGTGAACTGAGATCAGTTCTGACTGGAGACGATCAGTTATCACTTCATGTAGATTTATTACATTGTTAATATCTGTATCACGGAGAAAGAACTACGACACAGAGACATTACAAACTATACATGACGCCAAAACTAAAATAAGACTCAATTTGAAGTATTAAATGAACGTTACCATAAATAAGACCTAACTTAACATGGTAAAGATCTAGTACCTGATATTTTAACTTATTTAAGAAGTTTTAATGCCAAAAATGTAAATTGTTGGATTTTAGAGTTGTGTTGGTAACTATGGAAACCCTTTACTGTCTGATATTGTCATTAGTTTCTCAAGGAATAATTCATGGATCTTGATTTACACACAGAGGCCTGATATCTATCGTTTGTGCAGTTTGTTGTCGGTTGTGTTTAAGTGAAACCTTTGACTTCTCTCTCCCCAAAGGTTTCCCAGGTCACCCAGCCGAGCCCACAAAGGGCATGGAGGGGCCCCGGGGTCCTCGTGGCTTCCCTGGCTCGGTGGGCCAGACCGGCACGGTGGGAAACGCAGGCGTGCCGGGATTCTGTGAGGCGCGGGACTGCAGCATCCATGCGCCAGTGATGCGGAAGGAGCAGGGCCTGGTGAAAGGACCTGTCAGTCTGAAAATGTAACCCGGACCACTGTGGGTTTAAAGATGGTCCTGGTGGCAACGTGAGGGTTCCTCTCAATGATATTCCACCTGGAATGAAAACTGAAAGACATGAAAGAAAATATATTTTAATGTGTTATTGACTAAATATTCAAAAGCTGAAGCTAATTCCCTCACAACACTGGCTGATGAACATGTCACTGGGCCGAGTACGTTACCAGGAGGCACTCCGCTGAGAAACAGGAATCAAACCAGAGGAGACTCCCAGCTGCTCAAAGCTTTAGATGTTTCATGCTTCATTAAAATATCAACTCTGAAACAGTTTTACTGGGAAATATTTGGTTGAATGTTTGTAATTTGATAAAAAACAAAGAGTAAATGATTCCTCATCTTTCCATCGGTTAAGTTTTTGTTTTCTCCGTTACCCAAAAACACAATTTTTAAAGAAGAAAGAAAATGCAATGTAAATATTTTGTAAAGTATCTCAAATACATGTACTGTGCTCTGAAATGTTTCAGATAAACTGCCTGATGTTTGTTGGTTTTTCAATCGGACTCTTCAGTTTCTCACTCGTCACATTGTTCAGCCTCCGTCTGCTGTTCATCCTGAAAATGAGCCTTTAGACCAGTTTTCACCTCTAACCCCCGGAGAAGTAGAAAGTCTAACCTGCACTAACCACAGTTTCCTGACTAATCGTCCACCACTGAGTGAAATGTGTTTCGTCCTGAGAAAGAAATTTGTAAATCTGTATTTATGAATCACTTTTCTAGTCTTGATGAACTCTCAAAGCGCTTTTCACCCTGGAAATAAAAATCTCTCCAAAGCCCCAAGAGCAAGAGTTCAAGGAAACACTGATTCCACAGATCAGACCTGGTTTCAACGTCCTGAGTGATCCGATCCCAAGCGGATATATTTATGTCGAAATTAGTTTTTTACTCCCTAATATAGTTACAGGCCACAAAAGAAATCCACATTGTTTGGGCTCTGAATGCTTCATCTGAACAGTGACAGATTGATTCAGCCGGTGACTGAACGCCTCCAGTTTTATAAAAAGAAATTACTTTGAATTTACACTGAAATCCAGAGGGAAAACAAGTAACTTTATGTGGAATTTCACAAACAGAAACTCTTTGTTCGGGTTTTTTTCTGGCGAGAACTGGTTCCTTAATACGAGGCGCTCGTGTAAATGTGTCATCAATTAATCACTGACGGGAGTTTTCCAACTTCAAATACCAGTTTCTCTTTTCTGAGTAGATAGTTCTTCTTTCAGGGAAACTCCGGGGAATTCCCTGTGGTTTCACTTTCTGTGGAACACAACCTCCCCCTGACGTCTCATAGAAATATATCCGTTATTATTACCATGGTCCAATCACAGCCTGGATACAGACCACGCCCCCTTGTGACGATGTTTGAAAGGAGGAAGTCGCTGCTATAAATTCTAAACATCATAAGAAGCGTCTCCACTCAGTCTGAACACCATCATCTTCATCAACTCCATATTCAGCTACATCAGCTTCAGTATCATTTTCATGATATCGTCGTCATCAGCAGCCTCATCTTCATCATCTTCATCATGAGTCACCTGAGCCTCCTCTGCTTCCCCCTCCTGGTGTCAGCCTGTAAGTACTTTAACTACTTTAAAGAACTACTTTATTGTTTCTACGATGTTTCAACATGACACACACGTACACACATTCATGTGTTGACTACACCATTATTAAATATTTTGATTATTAATCAATACAAATTTAATCAAACTTAAATATGTTGAAGTAATATTACTCACTACATTTTTATTTTAACTGTTTTTACATATAATATATAATTATAATAATAATATATTTTACCTTTTATTACGTCTCACATACTTAATATGAAATGTGTAATACAATATGTGACAATTAATACAATTTGTTACATTTTTTTATTTTCAAGTAATTTGAACACACTTATGAGAAACCTAATTTGTCCATAACCATATTCCTCAGGTGTGCAGCTCTGTGGGGGGGCGGCCGTGGTGGACTTCCTGCCGGAGGTGGAATGTGTTTCCGGTACAGATTGTGTTGTTCGCTGTTTGGCTGAACAAGTCGAGGGTGTCGAGTACCGAGCGGTGAAGTGGTACCGAGTGAGTACTAATACTTTTACTTTCTGTTTCCTTCCTTTCTAAAAGATCAGCATATGTCATAAATATATAATAAAGTAATGAGGAGGTAGTTAGAGAAAAAAAGGTAGTTAGAGAGAGAGAGAGAGACACGGCTCCTAACCACGCCCACTTATCACGCATTTGAATCTGCACGTTGTTGAGATGACGATATGATCGAACGTGTAACGTGAAAGATTGGCGACTTCCTGTTGCGTTATCCATAACATTCCGCCATAACGTCTTTTTTGAGGAAAAAAAAACAACTTTTGTTGTACTGTTCCTAGAAAAAAATGTTTAAAAAATTCTAAAAAAATGTATTCCCAATATAATAATATATATATATATATATATATATATATATATATACAATTATAGTAATTGATAATTCATACAGATTGATTGCTCCTTCATTTTCCACTTTTGTCCACAAGGTGGCAGTATTGTACGGCTCAGCTTGAGCTAATGTTGTGATCTGACCAGAATAATATTATTATGATGATGATTATAACCATAATTACCATTATTTATATCTTCTATCACTCTCTCTCTCTCTCTCTCTCTCACTTTATCTATCTATCCTCCTAAATTGTTATGATGTTTTTGAGAAAAGATTAATTAAAGAGAGAGAGATAGAGAGATGGGGGGATGGATGGATGGATACATAGATAGATAGATGGACAGACAGACAGACAGACAGACAGACAGACAGACAGACAGACAGACAGACAGACCCACAGACAGATACACAGAGACAGATAGACAGACAGACACACACACACACACACACACACACACACACACACACACACACACACACACACACACACACACACACAGACACACACACAGACACACACACACACACACACACACACACACACACACACACAGACAGTATGCGTCTCTTGAGTCTGACCTTTACCTCCTCATGACTCAGCAGGTCAGAGAGTCTCCATCGACCCGACTCAGCGGCCTCCTGACCCGGAACCTCTCTACTGGCACCACGAGGTACTACTCGGGTCTGGACCGGGAGGTGGAGCTGCTGGCCGAGTCCCGCAGCCTCCTCCTGCCCAACGTGACGTGCGGCGATGGCGGCGTGTACACGTGTCACATGGCAGCACCTGTGGGAGAGCAGAACCAGGATGGGCGGGTCCTCCTCACTCTGACAGGTACCAGTGACGCATCTTGAGCATCAACTTGATAGAAATATAGATGTCATGTGTTGCCACTAAAAGAACCTTATATACAGTCTCTAGTCACAACTGAAAAACAACACCAATAACTACATTTAAGAACGGACAGCAATTACTTATTTTGAAACCATTAATACTAATTAATACGAGTTTAAATCCACATTTAATTGTCTGACTAATCTAA
This sequence comes from Limanda limanda, assembly GCF_963576545.1. Lineage (NCBI taxonomy): Eukaryota > Metazoa > Chordata > Actinopteri > Pleuronectiformes > Pleuronectidae > Limanda > Limanda limanda. Next base: position 1,385,634 of record NC_083646.1, on the reverse strand, counting down.
CATGAACAGTTTTAGATATTCAGCCAATGAGCACTCAGCTCATCTAACCCTGAAAAAGTCTTTAAACCGAACAGAACCACCAGCAACAGGAACTCTAACCGGCCGGGTTGTTAGTTGTGTTCATGCAGAATCAAAGCGTCGTTGTAGCTGGAGCAGCTCAGTGTGTGATGCAGGTTCCACGTTGTGTAACTTACCCTTCTCCATCACCAGGTTGTCCCGATGGTCCCACAGAAAAACTGACTAGAGATGAGTCTGTTATTTTGGCCATAGCAGTGCTGATGGTCGCACTCGTAACATTCCTCATAAGCTTCGTAAGTAACACACACACACACACACACACACACACACACACACACACAGATCTTTCCTGTGGTTTTGGATAGGATGGATCATTAGACTTAAGTCAGTGTAAACAAGTCAACAAAGCAAGTGACACATATCGGTGCTGTTTCATGATTTCACCCAAAGCGAGACAGAAAGACTCATTTCTATGTCCCCATGTCGTCCCCACAGATGTGTCTGAAGAACGTCCTCAGAGACAGAAGCATTAAAACTGTGAAGAAAGAAACGTTGTTGGACGCGACGCTCAAACCGCTGGAAAAGAAAGACCTGATGCTGATCTACACTCTGGGTCCAAAGCCGTCCTCCTCGTCCATGAAGCACGTCTGTGTCTAAAGGACGAACTCACTACCTCCCTCTTCATCCTCTTCGTCACACGTCCACAGTTGCTGCTACTCGTTTGTTAATATTGTGATATACTTCTGATAAACTGTGGATGTTGAGTAGTGGATAAAAATGTGAATCTACAGGATACAGATCACCTGTGTAATGAGCAACAGGAGAAATCAAAAGCCCTTTTAGCTGCAGCTAGGAACCCAGAAGAGAAAATCTGTTTCACACACTGTTTGTAATTCAGCTGTTTCTCCATCGATCTGCGTCCCTGCTTCTTCTCAGGTCACGAGTTCATTCAGGAGAAATGACCCGTATGAGACATTTCTTGTTCTCTGTTCCCAAAGCTCCTCTTCTCATGGTCTTGTGTTACTTGTTCCGATAGGAAATGTTTTCAGGGGACACAAAAATATGATGGACCTGCTGTGGATCGATGTTAGGTGAAGTTCCATCACCACTGACCATGGAACTACAGCATGTCCCTCGTTTTATTGTGTCCCCTGGAAACACTTCCGGTGTTATTCTCGCTACCTGCAGCGTGTGTCTGTGTTGACATGTGTTGTCTCAGCTCTCACGCCAACCGTACTGTTCCCTGTGGATCTGAACCACATACTGTAAATATAAAATATGAAATAATAAACTTCTTGTGTTCAGTTTATCAGTGCATGTGTATATAATGTTCTCTGTACAGGATATGGAGCCACTCAGTTGTCGTGGCCGAGTGGTTAAGGCGATGGACTAGAAATCCATTGGGGTCTCCCCGCGCAGGTTCGAATCCTGCCGACAACGGATTTTTCTTTGCTTAGTTCCCAGTTAGAAAATATATTAATGTTTTTTATTGTTTGCTTTTTTACATCTTTGTATAAACTGATCCAAAGTTCTTCACAAATAGAAACAAGAAAACTAAACATCTAAGGCAAGAAATAAATTAATACAGCGTAAATTAAAATCAAAGACAGTCAACGATACAAAAGTACAATCTAATAATAGAAGACACACATATATAAAAATATATATATTATATAAAGTATATGTAAACTTATAAATAAAGATATTGAACGGAGCTGCTCCGTCAACTCGTACTGCAGGAGCGCTGCACCAACACTAGATGGCAATATTGCCCCGTCCACCATAGACTGTATGTATATATATTGCCATCCACAAATAAGCAAAACAAAGAGGAATACAAATAAACTAACGTCAAATATTTAATCTCATATTTGTAAAATCAAGTTTAAATATAGCATCTACAAGAAATTCAGCTCAAAGTGCTGTACATACAATAAAGATACAAATTTAAACCCAAATATAGTTCATATAAGAGAACAGATTTTAAGTAACAGAAGAACATTTTAAAATGAAATCTAAAAGGAAAGGATATTTAAAAAACTGATTTTTAAATATTAATTTAAATAACGTGTAACGTCAAAGATTGGTGACAGAAACAATACCTGTCACGGCTGATTACACAACCACTCATGGTTGTGTCTCAACGGATGTGTCATTCACTGTAATGGTTTTTTTCCTGCACCTCTTTGTCGGTGAAGCACATTATAGGAAATGGCTCTAATAGTCGCATATGAAAGATTCAGTCGGGGCTGTGTAGCTGCGTTGGGCCTGAAGATTGTGTGATAATAATAATATAATATAATGAAATTTGCTAACGCCAATGCATTGCCTATTGATATATACCACAGGCACACATAATATAAAAACACAACTTTACTCTTTAATATTATAACATATTAAGAGAACGCAAACAGTGTGGCAACAAAGGCAGCCGCCTTTAAACAGTGAGGCAACACTGCTGAGGAGAGGTAAGACTGTTGCTCTTTTCATTAGTGTGTTAAAACGTGGGAAAAGAGGGAGTGAAGGAGAGAGGGAGGAGAAGACATCTGTTTCTGTTCAGAGGAAGTGAATCTCTTCTACAGTCTCTGGCAGCAGCTGAAATGGAGCAGCAAGAAAATCACCTGGAAAGAGAAAGATTCTCCTGTTGGATCTGTGTGGATCTACTGAAGGATCCGGTGACTACTGTCTGTGGACACAGCTACTGTAAGAGCTGTATTAACACCCACTGGGACAAAGAGGAGGAGAGAGGAAGCTACAGCTGTCCTCAGTGTAGACAGACCTTCACACTGACGCCTGTCCTGGAGACAAACACCATGTTAGCTGATTCACTGGAGGAGCTGAAGAAGACTGGACTCCAAGCTGCTCCTGCTGATCACTGCTCTGCTGGACCTGAAGATGTGGCCTGTGATGTCTGCACTGGGAGAAAACGGAAATCTCACCTTCAGCGTCATCTTCAGTCAGCTGCATTGAAGAAGCACAAGCTGGTGGAGCCCTCGGAGAAGCTCCAGGAGAACATCTGCTCTCGTCACGACGAGGTGATGAAGATGTTCTGCCGCACTGATCAGCAGTGTATCTGTTATCTCTGCTCTGTGGAGGAACATAAAGACCACGACACAGTGTCAGCTGCAGCAGAAAGGACTGAGAGGCAGAGGGAGCTCGGGCTGAGGAGACAAACAATCCAGCAGAGAGTCCAGGACACAGAGAAAGACGTGAAGCTGCTTCAACAGGAGGAGGAGGCCGTCAATGGCTCTGCTGATAAAGCAGTGGAGGACAGTGAGGAGATCTTCACTGAACTGATCCCTCTGCTGGAGAAAAGAAGCTCTGATGTGGAGCAGCAGATCAGATCCCAGCAGGAAACTGAAGTGAGTCGAGTCAGAGAGCTGGAGCAGGAGATCACTGAGCTGAAGAGGAAAGACCATGAACTGAAGCAGCTCTCAGACACAGAGGATCACAACCAGCTTCTACACAACTACCCCTCACTGTCACCACTCAGTGGATCTACACACTCATCCAGCATCAGGATCCGTCCTCTGAGGAACTTTGAGGACGTGACAGCAGCTGTGTCACAGGTCAGAGGTCAACTACAGGACATTCTGAGTGAGACAGAGACAGAGATTTTACAGATTGTGTCTCAAGTGGATGTTTTACTGCCACAACCAGAGCCAGAGACCAGAGCTGACTTCTTAAAATATTCACAGAAAATCACACTGGATCCAAACACAGCACACAGACGTCTGTTATTATCTGAGGGAAACAGAAAAGTAACACATATGAGTGAAGAACAGTCTTATTCTGATCACCCAGACAGAATCACTGGTTGGTATTAGGTCCTGAGTAGAAAGAGTCTGACTGGACGTTGTTACTGGGAGGTGGAGGTGGGGCAGGGGGTGTGGGGAGAAGTTAGTGTAGCAGTCGCATACAAGAATATCAGCAGAGCAGGACGCCCATGGGAAAGGGTATTTGGAAACAATGAGAAATCTTGGTCATTATATTGTTATAGAAACAGTTATAACTTTCGTTCCAACAGCATCGACACTCCAGTGTCAGGTCCTGTGTCCTCCAGAGTAGGAGTGTACCTGGATCACAGTGCAGGTGTTCTGTCCTTCTACAGAATCTCTGACACCATGACTCTCCTCCACAGAGTCCAGACCACATTCACTCAGCCGCTCTATGCTGGAGTTAGGGTTTGTTTCTTTGGAGCCACAGCTGAGTTCTGTAAACTCAAATAGACTTGAGTCATTAAAAGCAGTGATTTAGATTCTGTGTGTTAATCTTTAACTTCTTTTGTCTCCATGTTTGTTGATCAAAGTTCGTTGTTGTGACGTTTCTGCTCCGCACAGAGATCAGCTGTCAACCAAACACTGACCTTTCTTTATCAGACATATTTAGTTCTCACTTTGTAAAGACAGAAATCTATAATTACACTGACATGAATGTGTTTGAAAGACCTGATGTTGCTGTTGTTTTCTGAATCAATGTATAAATCAGGTTGTGTGATGTTTTAGAACCTGTGTTGATCCTGATCCTCATCAATGAGCTGATTATTTGTTCTTTTCTTTTCCACATGTGAGATGGAGGTGAAACAAACTGAGTGTGTGTCCATGAACTCACTGAACAAGAGTCACTGAACAGACTTTACTGATGAAATGATCAATGACCTCAGAGCGTCAACATGTCCAACAGGTCAACTTCACTCTGGTTGGATTCACAGAGCATCAGTGTTATGGGATGTTTGGTCACATTGTAAATGTGAACTAGCTGGTCCATTGGAGAGTGTCCTGATCGAGTCCCTCTGAGGGTTTGTTCTGCAGTTCTCATCACATGGGTTTCTTATACATGTGTATATACATTTAAATCTCTTTTATATGTATAAGGCAATACAAATCTAATGTGTGAAGAAGTTGAAGTTGAAATAAAGAATAAATCCGGTCTGTTCTTTTGTCTTCATTCAAGTATGATGCTCCAGTTTTTACGATTCTGGCTTTTTTCTTTCCAATTTGGCTTCAAGATGTTTGCATGTGTACGTAATTCCATTGTTATCCATTAATCGGTGTTCAGGTATGTTTACATGGCCGTGTTTTATTCAAACTATAGGCTTAATCTGGCTTATATCGGAATATTGGTGTAAACACAGTCAAGGACTCACTTGTTGGAGTTGATTGAGCTTGAACCCACGGACGTTGCCACTCTTTTAATCATCCCACTTCACTGTTCTTGTTATGATTATAATTATAACCATAATTACCATTATTTATTTATTATATCACTCTTTCTATCTATCTATCTATCTTTCAATCTTCCTAAATTGGTATGATGTTTTTGAGAAAAAATTAATTAAATCTTTATTAATTTTATATTCATATATGTAGATTTGTCTTCGTTTCCAATATGTCATAACCTTGAAAGTTGGAAGAAGTTTCAATGTATATATATATTAAATATTTCAAGCAATTCTGCAGCTATATTATAAACTAGGGCAACGTTGAGTCAAATTTACAACTTGGATGCGATCAAATAATGTCTATTATCAAAAGCCAGGTGAAAGATATGTGTTTTAAACTCAAATGTATGATTTCCACACTTCCAGCAGCTCGCAGGTCCTCAGGCGGAGTGTTCCAGTGGATCAGAGTCAAAAGCTGCCAGTACCAGTTCACTGACCAGTACCAGAGCAGCTGAGGAGCCGTACTGGTTCTGTGAGCATATGAAACATGTCTGCATGGTCCATGAAGAGCTTTCAAAACAATTGAAATAAACTTAAAACCAGCAGGGACCAGTGCAGAGACAGTGCAGAGTTCAGGGCTGGTGTGAACTCTTTCCTGGTTCTGGTAACACTCGGGCTGCAGAGTTCTGAATCAGCTGTAGATCATTTCTGACAGTTCGGGGTCGACCTCACATTCGACATTACACAAGTCAAACCTGCTCAAAATGAAAGAAACACAATCCGTTGTTCTGTGTCAGGGATAAATGATTTCTGTGTCATTTTGATGATTTACGTGATGCATCTCTTAAATATGTTTTTTTTTCTTGAAACAAATCTATGAAAGAAACTGATGATGAACAGTTTTAATGATAAAATTACAATTTCCACAATTTTAGAGGACTGCAAAGCAGCACTGAACGGGCCCGAGAATTTTGAAGCGTTGCCTGCGTTTTGCACTGCGGCAAAGATAAACGCTTACTTTCCTGTGTTCGTCACGCGATGTAGATCCTTGCATGCAAATTGCTCATTACGGTCAACGCTATCAATTGCAATCACACAGTGAAAACTTCATGTAAAATTGAATGATAGTTGTAAGGCAAAGCTCATTTCCTGTTGCCAGTCAGTGGCGCCGTCAATATTATTACATACAGACTAATAGATCTGTTTCTAGCAGGGGCTCTGATGTAGCGTGATTAGTGTCAATTGAACAATGTTACAACAACTTAATTTTCACACTGATCAGTAGGTGGCGCTATGACCCTGGACTAATATTGACATATAGAGCTGTTCAGGCTTGGACTCTGATCATGAGACAGAAGTTTGGTGCTGATAGGACAATGCACCCATTCAAAATTCCTACAGAATACATGCATTTTCACCACTTTCAAATTTTCTACAAATTTTAGTAAGAATTTAAGAATGTCAAAGCCCTCACAAAGCCAATTAATTTGCCTGAAAAATAAAAGTAATCCTTACATTTCAATAGGGCCCCCCTGTCTGTCAGTGCTCGAACCTGATTATACTTCTGTCTTTGGATGCACGGATATATTAAAAAGAAAATGAGCCTTGGACCACAGGGTCCTTCCGCTTTATTATAAATCACTTATAATAGTAGAATCATTATTGTACATTGAGTATCGTTTCCTGTCATCATCCGTCCACATACGATGAAAGCGGAAGTGAGATTTATTTTGAAGGCAGCCCCAATCCACTTCCGCTTCGTTCTCGTTACTTAGCAACGACCAACGCTCCCTGTGCTAGCTGGTGTGCTAGTCGGTGTGCTAACTAGTGTGCTAGCCGGTGTGCTAACTGGTGTGCTAGCCGGAGTGCTAACTGGTGTGCTAACCGGGGTGCTAGCCGGGGTGCTAGCGGAGCAGAAAGACAACATGGACGATGACGAAGATCTTGACGAACTTTTGGACGAAGTAGAAAAAAAGTTTTGTCGCAACGTTTCTGTCGCATCGTCAGCTCGAGGGGGGGGCACGAGCGAGGCCGGAGGAGCGAGGAGGCTCAGGTGACCCGAGCTAGCTGCAAGCTAACATGCTACCATAGACTGTATAACCACAGCCTGTATGCAACCATAGACTGTAAACAACCATAGACTGTGTAGAACCATATAATGTGTATAACCACACGCTGCATATAACCGTAGACTGTCTATAACCATAGACTGTACACAACCATAGACTGTACACAACCATAGACTGTACACAACCATAGACTGTGTATAACTACAGACTGTGTATAACCATAGACTGTGTATAACTACAGACTGTGTATAACTATAGACTGTGTATAACTACAGGTGAATGTATATAACCACAGACTGTATATATCTGGTGAAAATAAAGGCTCCTCGGCAGAAGAAACTTAGAGTCGTCAACCCTTGGAGGTCGTAGTTGAATGAAGAAGAAAAACCACAGCAGTGATTATTCACCTTGACAAATATATATTTGTTGTCTCTACGTTTAGTGCCACAAAATCAGTCGCACAGAGAAGCAGCATCACTGAGGACATCGATGCACTTCTGGAAGAACTCGTGGAGGATGAACACGGAGATTTCCACCAGTCAAAGGTAAACGTGTGACACGCACCTTCTGTGAGGGACAAAGAACAGGCTGCTCGTGGAGTTTGACTCAAGTGCTAGAATAAACATTCAAGTTAAATATATTGCTTGCTTGTAAGGACTAAATTCCTTCTTATTTTGAATTATTATAATATTGAAAATATAATAATGAACGAAAACCTCTTTTGAGAGAGACCTGAGGTCAACAGATACATACTATCCAATTAAATATTCGAGTAAATGCATTTGCTTGAATTTTAAAAACTGTCTAAATAAATTAACATTAACAATAAAATGAAATAATGAAAAAGCCATGAAGTGAGCTTGTGTTTATCATGTAATTCAAATATTTGAAATTAATCATGACTGGCAACACAACAACTGTTGTTGATCTACGAATGTATGTCTGTATCAAATATATCATATATCAAACCTAAGTTCAAGAGTTTGATAAAGACATGTAAGGAAACATTTAACATTTTTAAACTATATTTATCGGTAGATATATAAGTATCTGCATTGGTCCCCATAAACCTATATTGGCCAAGTTCCAGTAATAAACAAGTGGTAAATTGTCTTTTCAGGTCCACGTTAAGAATGTGATATTTTATTAAAGTCTAATCTGCTCCGTTTTCCTTCTTATTTATTCCAGAGAGAAAAACTCCCTAAAGAACCACGAGTGGAACCCAAGCCTCCGTCTGGAGGGAGAAAGTAGGTCAATCACAAGTGTTCTTCAGAATCAAGTTGCACTGATCATCCAAATATTTGGTAATTTTACTGAATAGACATGAAAAGGACAGTTTTTTACAGAACAGAATTAATGTCGGTAACTTTCTTTGGGTAATATTTTATCTTCAGGGTTACAAAAATTAAATAGTTTTTTGCTCTTAACATCTCTTAAGTACAGAGTTTCCACTCTGGGGCTTAAAAACTCTGAAATGTAACTTGTTGAAACCTTTCAGCAACTCTTTAACTTGTTTATGTGAAAACTGGGTGAAGGTTTTGAACATTGCACAGTTCCTCCAAGGTTCTGTGATGAAAAATCTCAAGTTTTCGTCCCATTGGCTGTTTTGATCGTCTTAAATGTGTCTGCTGTGTAAAGAGGTTCTGCGCCGTCTGTCCTGCGTCCAGGTGCTGTCCTGTGTTCGTGGGCGGAAGCTCGGTTACAAATGGCGTCGGAACAGCCACATCCAAAAGGTACAAAAAAATACTTTTTGTAAAGATACAGACTTTTATCATTTTCCAATTATACACAACCGATCTCAGAGCCACCAAGTTACCCTCAAGATACTGTTATGTGTTTAATCAGTGGTAGAACTGTGTGTTTACCTTTGTATGACTAAATTAGTATTTATTAAATGTGTGTCTGCAGGTCCTGTGACCGGCTGAGGTGTATATCCTGTGACTTCAGGGTCCTGATGTTTGATGACTGTGAGTGGGACTCGTCCTGTGATTACCTGTTCCTCAGGTGAGTCTGCAAGCTTCTGGTTCCACTTCAGAACAAGCAGCTGAAGACCAACTGCCAGTGACACTTGTCCATATTGTATCCCACCTGAGGTGCTCGGGCCCTAAAAACCTAATCACACGGCTTGTGTGTTAATTTGCCTTCAACAAGCATTAAGTTTATTCTACTAAAGGCTGAGGTAACTGGATGAGTCTGTAGGTCTATGGGCTGAGATTTAATGTCACTGTCCAAGGACATTTAATAATCATAATAATTATCATAATAATAATAATAATAATATTCAACACTTTACATCTATATTTATATCATGGTCACTTATAATGGTTACATTGCAATATTTATATTTTCCTTTATACTATCTTGTAGCATTATTTATATTATGGTCACTTACTTTTAATTATTTTTTCTGTATCATGGTCACTACTGTTGCAATATTACTTATAATACTTTTGTTTTCATTACAATAACACTTACATCACTCCACTTTCTCCCCAGTACCTGCTTTTGCACAGTGTCTGTTTTGCAGGTTGTTTTTTGTTTTTGTTTTCTGTATATTTTTACTCTCATTATGTGTAGTTTAGTAGTGTATATATTTTGATCTTTCTTTTTTATTGTTGCTTCGGCACTGTTATTTAAATTCTGTTTTTCTCTTTTTTGCTGTAACAAGTGAATTTCCCCGTTGTGTGGATAAATAAAGAAATCTAATCTAATCTAATCTAATTTCTGAACTGTTTGTCCGAGAAACAAAAAAACAGATCTTCTTATAATTAGTTATAGTCATAAACGAGCAGATATGATTTTCCCCTTGGTGCTCGTTGTTTAATGTACCCGTTACTGAAGCTGAGATCTGAGCACTGAGGTCATATCGTATATGATGATGACACTTTTCCTCGTGTCATCCTGTCTTTGTCTTCCTCACAGGAACAACGTGCCGGACCGTCAGAAGCTCCGAGCCAAACTGAAGAAGAGGAGAGGTTTCCGGGCTTACGCCTGCCAGTGCAGCTGGTTCTCCTCTTCCTCCTCCTCCTCCTCCTCCTCCTCCTCCTCCTCCTCCTCCGAGCCGACAGACCTCGGGGTCCACCCACAGCTCAGATGGGTCTGTGGAAAACACCAGGACTGACGTTCAACGGTTAGAAACTGGAATGAAAAAGAACGAAACTCGAAAGAAGAACTGGTGTTTTTCTTTTCTCCCTCTGTCCCAATGAATCTGTAAAGTGTCAGTTGATTTTGTACAGTGTGCGTTTGCATTGTTCAGTCCTGACTCAGCACTGGATCAGGCGCCTCTGAACAGGAGAGTGATGGACTGAGAGAAGAACACAGGCTGACAGAAGTGTGACTCAGTCTCGGACAGCAGGGTCACTGAGGAGGAGGAGGAGGAGGAGGGGAGCAGGAGGAAGAGGAGGAGGAAGAACGTGAAAACAACAGCAGGGGATGGAAGACTGAAGTGTCGGCTGTTGGCTCCTCCTACCGGAGCCTGTTCCGGAAGAAAAGTGAAAGGAACAGGGCGGCGACCTGCACGGCTCCAGCGTCGGGTCGTGAGATATTAAAATCATTTAAATTACACTTGTAGAATAATAAACACGAGTCGGACTTAAGTTTTCTCTCATCATTGCCTCAGTTCGCTGGTTAAACGCTGAAGGGGTGGAGCCTGGCTGCCCCTTCACCCCCCCTTACACCTGCCACCTGCACCCATTGGACAGAAGTAGCTGTCAATCCCTGTGGTATCCACCCCCAACACATCCAGTGTGTTATGGTCTGTTTGACTGTAAATTATCGTAATTTACTAAATGAAAATCAGCTGTGTTGAAAATGTTTACTGACGTTATTAAGTGAGAAGTAAAGTCACTTTCTATAGACTTCTATAGAAACTACCAGAGGAGTCGCCCCCTGCTGGTCAGGACACAGAAGACAGCTTCACTTTCCCGACCCTGAGTCCATTTGTATGAAATTATTACTTCTGCTCATGTTCTTATTATCTGTATTTTCTATTGTATTGTATTGTAATAGGTCTCTGCTGTAAATAAAGTTTGATTTGAACAACCAGCCCCTGCCCTGCCTCTGATTGGTTTAGGGTTCGGCAAGGGGAGCGATGATTGGTCAGGGCTCGGAGACCGGGCTCAGCCAATCAGAGGCAGCGTGGGAAAAGAGAAAGCTGAGCGGAGGAGACGAGATGGAGGAGGCTCGGGAGGAGGAGGTGCAGGAGGAGGAGGTGCAGCAGGAGGAGGAGGTGCAGCAGGAGGAGGAGGTGCAGGAGGAGACGCTGGACGACTGGTTCATCGAGTCCCTGACAACGTGAGAGCGACGCTTCTCTTAGTCTTCTCTGTGAAGTTCATGCTAAGCTAACAACTTAGCTACGAGCTCCATTCAAACTGACGCTGCTAGCTAGTTAGCAGCATGGTTAGCACAACCAGGTTCTGATTGAACGTCACCGGAACATCGGTGTGGTTCCTCCTCCGTCCCCATGACGTCACACCCGTCCAGGGGTTTGAACCTATGACTGAATTCACCTTGTCTCACAACACTTCCGGGGTTAGGACCGAGCTCTTCTCCAGGGAACTTTCCAAACTGGGATCGTGTGATGGACTGACTGTCTTTTTAAGTTTTATTATTGACAGTCCTAAAGGTTAAATATTAAAACATATAAATGGAGTAAGGAATAATAATAAGGAATGTGAACACGCATGTTATTCTTTCCAATGTGTAACTAACTGCCTCGTGTCTATAAACATATTTCTGGAATGATTATGATTTCACACTGTGTATAATGGCGTAGTGAAGTATTAGTATTATAGTGTAATGCTCGGGCAGCACCTTGTCGTCCTGCTGCTGTCAGTCACTGACTCTCTCTCCGGTTTGTCTCCAGGTACAAAGACCTGCATGTGTATCAGCTGGAGCGTCCCACACACGTCCTGGAGTGGACATCAGGGAAGAGTGAGTGAATGTCTTCCATTACCTGTCACACAGAACATCACAGTCCCTCAAAGGCCGTGTGTGTGTATATATTTATATATATGTGACGTTCTGTGTTTGTACTGCTGCTCTTTTCATTCATCTCTCTTGACTCAGTCTTGGTAAAATAGTTTAACTTTATTTTCTGTGTCATCTGCAACAACAAACGGGACACAGTCATTCAGAGCTGAACAATCTGCTTCTTGCTAACACGTGATCGTATAGTTTTTTACTAATCACTACTAACCAACAACCAACATACCTGCAACAACAAACGGGACACAGTCATCTATAAAAGAAAAGTTGCAAAAGTTGCATATTACTTAACACATTTTAAAAACTAAATTAACCATTATCAACTAAAACACAGACAGACAGAGGGACACAATTTACTCAGAGCTGAATAATCTGCTTCTGAGGTAAAACAAAGGGTGCAAAGATAAACACGGCAAAATAAAAGAAATACATAAAAAAACTATGACTGCAGTTCCACGTTGGACAGGATTTTACATAACAACATATTTACACCGTTACATATATATATCTAAAATCGACTTTGGCGAAAACACAAGTTGGTCAAACGCACGTTTGGTTCTAATCATGAATCACATCTCAATAGTTCCCTTCTCAGTAAAGTACATTTGTTATTATTTGCTGTTTTTAAATGAGCTCGATAATTAAATCCACTGAGTGAATTGACCGTTTCAGTTTGAAACGTGTGGCGGTAACATTCTTCGTTGTTGTTAAAGCGTGTTCTTTTATCCTTTAAGAGAAGACGAGCCGAACTCGGTTTGTTCAATCAAAGTATTTATTTAGAAAGCAATCAACAGGTTACAGTAAAGCAATGAGCTTCCAGTACATTAGTTGCATCAGAACGCCATGAACATCCAGCGTCTGTCTATTGTATAACAGTAGATCTTCGTTCCTCCTCCTCTGAAGTGCGCAGGCGTAATCCATCCTCCTGGCTTTTGGAATACGGAAGTAGAACAGGAAGACACTCCCAATGACGCTATAGTTGCTAGGCAACCTGTTTACTTCAAGAAAGTCCTTGAACCACAGATGCAATGTGGGCCAAAGGTGTTTACAATTGGAGAAAAGATGAAGTCAACAGAGTCGCTCTGTCCAACTGTCTGCTGTCGAATGCAGCTTTATTAAATTATGCTTTAATACAGAAGTTAGAAATGAGATCAAGTTAACGTTCATTCTTAATTTGTAGATTAAACCCTAGGAAGGAAAAGGTATTATTAAATCATTTGTATGAAGGCATAATATCTAGCTAAAACTGTTCCTATCTTTATTTGTTTAGAATTCAGTCAGACACACACTATAGGTAAAAAGTTTGAAATTCCAACATTGTCTGTTGTGTTTCGCAGCCGTCTGTGTTGCAGGAAGCGTCGCCTCTAAAAGTGAAATGTTGGAGCTTCGTCTTCCTCTGAGACTCTTAGCCGATGAGAACAAGGTAATGAACGACACAGAGGTCCAGACGTTGTGCTGGATTTTGTAGAAACTCGAGTCAGGCGTCACTCAGAGGCTCTGCTGTGTGGATGTGTTCAGGGTCTCTGTGCAGAGCGGGACTTTAAAGTTATCCACGGTGGTTTCGCAGAGGGACCCATTCGCTGCCTCAGACACGTCCCGGGGACAAGGTGAGTTAGTGACGCACACATTGATCTGGTGATTCAGCTGGATGGGGTTGTGTGTGTATGTGGTTGAAGTTGTGACTGAAGCAGATCTTGAATCATCTTCGGGTCAGATCTTATTAACCCTTTAATTACATTTGCAAATGACAATAATTAGATCCACTGTCTCTGTTTTTCAAGGTGCGTTGTGACCAGTGATGGGCGGAGTGCCGACCTGGAGGTGTGGGAGCTCGGAGGAGACGGCAGCGGTGAGTTTAGTTTCCCTGAAGCTCATCTCTGTGCTCTGACATGGTTCAGTTTCCTGCTCACAGGCTTTGTCCATACTCGTACGTTAGCACAGTTCCGTCTGGCGTCCACATTACTCCAGAGTCTCCGAGCTCCTTAGTGGAGAAGGTTGGAAACGCTGCTCGTTCTGTTTAAGTCTGAACGGGCAGAAACTGAGATGTTTGGACACAAGGACGTCACTAACAACTTCTTGCTGATTGTCAGTTTCGGTCACGACTAGGGTTGCAAAATTCCGGGAATATTCCAAGTTGGAAACTTTCCACGGGAATTAACGGGAATATACGGGAATTAACAGGAATAAACTGGAAATGTTGTGGGTAATTTATACTAACTGTATTGACCTTGTCATATACAGACATAAATATAAACATTTTGTTTTGTCATAGGCTGATTTGAGCCCTGAGGAAACTTTGGGCACTTGACTATATGCTTCTGCATCGTTGTGTCATTCTTAACATAGGTCTTTGCACAGTATTTGCAGATGTACACAGCCTTTCCTTCTACATTGGATGAGGTGAAATGTCTCCACACATGAGAGAGTGCACGTGGCATTGTTCTGTAGAATAAGATGAGAAAAAAGTTTGTAAAAAAACACTAATGCAATGCCAGAGATATAAATAGTTAGCCAAACATTTGGAATCGTCCGTAAACATATTTTATAATTGATGGATAAATGAATGGAAATAGGCTAGATGAACAGATGAACAATCCTCAATCAGCATGCTAATATATTTTCCCAGTAATATCATGGATAGTCCTTCACTCTACAGCAGGCCTCAATAGCCCTGCTGTAGAGTGAAGCATGCTGGGAGTTATCTGTGCATGTGATGGAAGAATGACCAGTGGAGGGTTGAAACTCAACGTTCCATACATCTTTAAAATAGAGTTTTGAATGATGTTTTTATTGCTCAGGTTTTAATTTGCGTATTTTTTTTTCAAAATTCCCGAGCTAAAGTTCCCATGGAAAGTTTCCGTAAATTTACCGGAAACTTTCCACCCCTTTGCAACCCTAGTCACGACACAGTCTTCGCTCATTTGTCAGGCTCCAATCACATGACCTCCTTCCAGAAGAAAACCAGCAGCCTCGGCTCACAGAGTAAAACAACACGTAAAATCAATTACAAGTGATTTACTAGACCCTATTTTTCTGGATCTAATGAAATTGAATGTGGTTTCATAAGGAGACTGTTGGGCCCTTGTGGAGGAATGAACTCTACTGAGAGACAATGTTATTGCTTTTAGGTTTAGAGGCTGTTTTAAAACGCATGTTGTCGTCTTCTGTGTCTTGTCGTCCGATGTCAGACGTGATCCGGAGAACGGCCAGCGTTAAGAGGAGGAGCAGCGTTTCTGAGGGACGCTGCAGGATCGCAGCTCGACTCTGCTCACAGCCACAGATCCTCCACGGCGCCCTGAGCAGCGACATCCAGCTGACTGAGCTGACCTCAGGACACATTCTTTACCAACTAGGTAACACTGTGAGATCTGCCTGGTGCAGTTTTATTAGCGTTTAAATCGGAGAAGCTGAGCTAAATGTCACAAAAAAAAAAAATGTCTCCAGTTTTCAAACCACAGTGTGTCTCTGTCTCCTGCTGTGGTTCGTTCAGCAGACACTACATGTCTCTTCTTTTCTGTCATTTTGTCCCAACAGAGACGGACGCGGCGGATCCTCTGAGTTCTTTACAGTTTGTTAGTGACAGTGTTTTCCTCGCCGGCTGCTCTCAGGGGAACGTCTACGTCGCCGACACTCGGACTTCTTCTGCTCCTCAGGTTTCACCTCCACCTGCGTCGTCTGGCAAATCAGCTCTGTGGTGGACGGACGCCTCCGGAGGTCCAGACCCGTCCAGCTGCAGGGTCATCAGGCTGTCCTCCTCCGGCGAGGCGGTGGTTTCTGACCTGAGGAACCCGGGAGGAGCCGTGAGTCGAGCTCGGCTGGACGTGCAGACCCGCCGCAGCCGCCCGGAGGACGTCCGGCTGTCGTGGGCTCCGGCGCTGGACGACTGTGTGGCAGTGTCAGGTCAGTCGTTGCTGGTTGTTCGGAGTCGAGAGGATCACGGCCGAGGCACCGACTCCGACACCTGAGTTTGTTTGAGTCAGTGTCGCAGAGAAGTTCTCAAAGAAATCAAAGGAAAAAAGTCTTGAAAACATATGTCCATAAAAAAAGTCATGTCAGCACATTCAAGGTGACACATCTCTGGTCGGTTCTCTTCTCTGACACTGGAAGAGTTTCTGACCGGACACCAAGATGAACCTGGAATTATACATAGTTTATAAGATTAGTTCCATGATTTGTTTGAGATAAAAGATCGACACGAGGCCTCAGCTGGCAGCCTGTTAGCTTAGCTTAGCATTAACACTGGAAACTGGTGGAAACGACAATAACACCCGTCTTATATAGCTCCACATGTTATGTCATATGTATTATTTTTCACATCTATTAATGCATTTTCTTAGTGTATTTTTATTTGGATAATTAATTGAAATTTTTCAGCCAAACTACATCCAAGGTTCCAAATGTACGAAAATGAAAAACAATTTTCCGTTTAGAACCTTTTAACGGGATGAAGTTTCTAAACGTTGGACCTTCCCTCTGGCAGGTTTCGGTGGAACGGTTCAGATCTACAACACGTGTGCGTGGAGGGCGGAGCTGCAGGAAGTCCAGCCGCTGTTTGAGCACCGAGGTCACGTGGTGTCAAACCGACGGCCTGATGTGGTAACTCACCACGTCTGGCATCCTGAGCGGCCGCGGACGCTGCTGTCCGCGGCCTCGGACGGATCCGTCCACGTGTGGGACTGGGTGGACCGCTCGGCTTCGGACTAAACACTCATGGAATCAGACTTGTTTTTATTCTCGCCAGGAAATATTTACATCCCAGACAAATGTAAGAACCACATGGACTTTGAATAAAGATTGACAGCTCCCTCAAAGTGAAGTCAAAGTGTTGTGATCGCCCCCTGGTGGCTGGCTGCATCATAGATCATGAACCCTGCCTCCTCCATGTTAGCAGATGGGACATGGACCCGACTAATCGCATGTGTTCATGTTTCTGATAAGTTGGGGTGTACCTAGTTATTTGATGATGAGTGAGACGTCATGATTGACACCTGACCCTTTCTGTGCTACACTCCGCTAAAGCTAATGGAGTTTATTTCAAATCAGAAATAAAAAGTCTTACATATTGTGGACGTCACTGTGTGTGTTTGTCAGCTCTTCAGGACATTTTCTTATAAAACACTGACCTTGTGGGGACCAGATCCTGTTGGGACCATAGACTGCATAAGTATAAGGGTTGGGACACAACCTCCTTTCTGAGATGTAATCTGATTACTCTTCTTCGCTGACACTTTATACTTCACTTTATGCCTTTAGCCTCTTTGTCACTTTATTATAGAGCTTATCTTTATATGATTGTGGTAAAACAAAGTGTTTAGCTTAGCATGTTCACCAGCCTCACTCCTCACTCATCCTCCTGTTTGTGAGTCAGTTGAACTTTATTTTCTTTATTCAACTCAAAGCTGTGAAAGAAGTTTTGATCTTTCTTCTCCAGGTCAGAAGGATGTAAAGAGTTGAGAGCGTGTACATTGCATATATGCATTAAATCAGATAAACCATGTTCACAGGAATGTTCTGCAACATAAACACAGGCAAATATATAAATACTGGTTCCTTTACAATAATTCATTAAAGATCATCACTCAAATAAAGATACTTGATTTGTTTGACAGCATCAGAGCAGCCATCCAGATCCATTTCACCTGTTTATAGATATTAGCACTCGACACATGTTTTAGAAAATGACCCAGCACCACTTCCCTGACCCACAACACATCCTCCCACAAAGTTTCCTGGAAGTCCTTCCTGTAGCTTCTGCGTATTCTTGCTTAACGAGCAGATTAATGGACATTATCGACTGTTGATATTTGATTTGTCATCTGTACAGAAGTTGTTCATCTTTCAAGTTGCTGTGGAACAGACTGAAGGTGATTCTCCTCATGTGACGACCTCAAATCAGCTGCTCTTCACCTCTGAGGTCGTTTCTCAAATCACTTCTGATGAAATCTACTAAACCCCAGGTTGACTCAGAATCTAATTAACAACCTTTTATTTATTTGTACCTCACCAACGCAGAGCAGAGGATCTTGTTGGTGCTGGTAACGTGTTCGATCCGTGGTTCCCTTGATGGATATTAAATATACAACCTTAAATACGCTTCACACTAAACTATGTTCTTATGAAAATAATCAACACCACACAAACTGCACTGGGATTTTACTTTAATGAAGTCCCTGAAGCCTCTTTACAAACAGATCACATCTTATGGTCGTTTGCCTCAGCCTCCATTTATCATTTGTAAAACTGGACGACAGCTTCGAGAATCTCCTTCTTCAGGTTGGGCTGAGCAGACACCTGAGTAAGCAAGTGGGCAAAATCTGTCCACTGAAGGTTTCCCAGGATGGGCCTGAGATGATCAGAAAGCTCCTGCTTCTTCTGATCACTGAGCTCCATTAAGATCTTAGGCAGCGCTTTGAATTCATCCTTGTACCACAAGTAGGTCCCCACGCCTCCAACCACTCCGCCTGAAGGGAGGAAGGAGAAGAAGAGTTCAAACATGCAAAATGAGGAAAGAGAGGATATTGATGAGTCCAACAGTCGCACTCTTGTCTAAAAAGTGACGAGGGTAAATATTTTAGCGAGTAAGAGGAGCTGACGTGTTTTTTCTTAACTGCTACTTACCCACAAGAAGACCAGGAGGACCCGCGACAATCCCTCCAACAGTCATCATAAATCCAGCTCCCCCCCCGGCACGAAGTGAACATCGAATTGTGTCTTGGACATCCTCATTAGAGATTAAATAAATGCACAGCTGTATGACATCATCAACTTGATCCATCTGTGAAGCAGATTGAGAGTTTGAGGATGTGATTCAAAACAATCAGACAAGAAATAACAGAGCTTCAGGGTCAGTTAAAGGAAGGAATTCAAAAATCAAGTGGTAATATTCAGATAATAAATTCTTAATGTATGAGAAAAGGTTAGAGGTGAAAACCAGAAGATCAGTCTGTGTCCTCAGTTAAAATGAGAAATGTGCAGCATCTTTCACGAATAAGAAAAACATATTTTACCACGAGTACTAGTACCAACTAGCCTGGGTGCCAGACGAACTTAGCCCCGCCCACAACATTTTTTGGTCGGTAAGTTCGGTCTGGAGTCGCTCCGTTGGCGAGAAATTATCTCCGAACAGAAGCTGTTCGGACCAATCAAATTGTCAGGGCGGGGTTTATACGATGATGGACAGATGATCAACAGTAACGTAATCAACTACGTCACCAAAGAGCGCCCCCTGCTGCTGGAGAGCTGAGATGTGTCGATGCCATCGAGTCTGTTTCAGGAGACATCGACAGCGCATTCATTTTGAAAGAGGAACAGAGAAACGCGATCAAGGCATTTGTAGATCGAAAAGATGTTTTTGCCGTCCTCCTACGGGATTCGGAAAAAGTTTAATTTATCAGCTGGCCCCGATGGTCGCTTATTTAACATAAGTCACATACTACGTTGCTCTGATTGGTTGTAGGTCTATCCAATTGAGGGAAGAGGCATTTTTTTTGCTGGTTCGGTTGAAACACGCCTCATAATCACAGCCCAATGGAACGGTCTCAGACTCATATTCTGACTAGAATTATGAGTATGACAACGTCAGGCTAAGTGCCAACACTACTACAGAGTACATGATGCTGCTGAATACTGTGGCTCATTAATATTCATCTAATATGGCTGCTGTTACTGTGAACTGTTTGAGTCGCTTAAACGAAACCAACATTTCCAACATGAGTTGAGCTCCTCAGCCAAAGCTCCAGTCGAAGCTCCAGAGAGGACGGTTCTTCTCTGGGTTCCTCTGTCGTTACATTCATGAAGAACTATTGTTTTAATATGAACTGATTCGAGTTATTTAGATCAATGTTCTCAGACGTTACTGAGAGAATGTGAGGGAGATTTGGAAATTCCCAAAACAACAGTCTACAAGGGAAACAATCTGATTCTACTCTGTGTTGAACGTAGAATACAACTTTACCAAATTCAGGAGCCACAGCAGAATCACTGGTTAGAGACCTGATCCAACATGTGTTATCTACACTACATGTGTGTGTCTGTGTATCATGTCCACTGCCTCCTCAAAGTTAACGTACATTGAACATGAAAGCATTTTACAGGAGATCACAGGAATTACCTTCAGTGGAGAAGTCGATCAGATTGGAGCTGGAGACGGAGACACAGCTCAGGGTGAAACCAACAGGAGCACTGGGAGTCGCCTGAGAAACATCTGGCACCTGTTAAATTGATTTCAAGGAAAATGAAACTGACAGATCTAACAATGCAAACACGCAACCAGGTTGTGTCCTTTGAAAAGAGGGAATGCGGTTTTCAGGTGTGTCAGTGACAACAGGAATCTGAACAGGGAGGACACCAGAGGACACCAGAGGACACCAGAGGACACCAGAGGACACCAGAGGACACCAGAGGACACGTAAACTTGGTGTAAATGACCTGGTGTCGACTCCAGAACTTACGATGTGATACTCAACGTATCACATTGACAATTTGATATATTACTGCACATGATTTTAATGAGTTGATTAAATCAGTCAGACACATATTAACTTCCTTCTTATTTAGAAAGAGCTTTACAAAGTAGTATAGACTGTTACTGTTATTACAAGTGTGCTGTAATTTTCAAAATAGAGGTTTCAATTCAAAACTCAGTAAGAAAGGCCTTTTAGTTCTTAAGACCTACAGCAGACTGCATGAAGAGCTGTTACACTTTAAACCAGAACCACCACTGATGACTGGTTTCACTGTCACATGAACAGGCAGGTGTTCCTAATGAAGTGAGCGTGTTTCTTCTTTAACCCACTAACACAGACACACACTGGTTTTTCACTCAGACATTTCATTTCATCAGATTCAAAGAGCGACGAAGAAGCAGGAGAAATGTGCAGAACTGTAGTTTTAATATGAGATGTAACAATTTCACAAAATGGCTTTTAATTTGATTTGAAAGTTCAATTTCAGCATCACTGACAACACAGTGACACAATTCAAACTTCAGGCATGAACAGGACGAAGCCTCATGTTGAACATTTCTGTATCTTCACGGCTCCGCTGCCGTTTAAAGAAATAGAATCAAGGTTAAAAACGTTTCCTTCAGCTCAGCTCGGACTTGATGTGGACGTCACTGTGTGTGTTTGTCAGCTCTTCAGGACATTTTCTTATAAAACACTGACCTTGTGGGGACCAGATCCTACTGGGACCATAGACTGCATAAGTATAAAGGTTGGGACACAACCTCCTTTCTGAGATTCGGGTTCGGCTGTCCACCATGAATGGAAGTCAATGCAAAGTCCTCATATATAAATAAATAAAGTGAGCTGCGTGCTTGTGTGTAAATTTGCTCTCTCTTCAAACTGAGCGGAACCTTAGTCCGCGGCCGTGTGTTCGCAGGGGGCTGTTTTGTATGTGACACGAGGTGAAGCTGGGCTGTTGAAGGGGAACATGGCAGCTGCTGTCGGTGTGAAGCTGGCTCCATGGAGCAGGAGAGCCTCGCTGTACAGAACCACGTCCCCTGGCGGCGGCTGTCGGCAACACGCGGCCGTGACTCAGGTCGTGAGGAAGAAGAGCAGCGCGATGACATCACAGAGCGACCAGGAGTTCTGTCTGCAGCTGGTCCGGTGAGGGCATGCTAACAGCTAGCAGCTAGCTGGGGTCACTGACAGAGCAGCTAGCTAGAGCTGTGTTTAATAACAGAGCAGCAGCTAGCTAGAGCTGTGCTTAATAACAGAGCAGCAGCTAGCTAGAGCTGTGTTTACTGACAGAGCAGCAACTAGAGCTGTGTTTAATAACAAAGCAGCAGCTAGAGCTGTGTTTAATAACAGAGCAGCAGCAGCTAGAGCTGTGTTTAATAACAGAGCAGCAGCAGCTAGAGCTGTGTTTAATAACAGAGCAGCAGCAGCTAGAGCTGTGTTTAATAACAGAGCAGCAGCAGCTAGAGCTGTGTTTAATAACAGAGCAGCAGCAGCTAGAGCTGTGTTTACTAACAGAGCAGCAGCAGCAGCTAGAGCTGTGTTTAATAACAGAGCAGCAGCAGCTAGAGCTGTGTTTAATAACAGAGCAGCAGCAGCTAGAGCTGTGTTCACTAACAGAGCAGCTAGCTAGAGCTGTGTTTAATAACAGAGCAGCAGCTAGCTAGAGCTGTGTTTACTAACAGAGCATCAGCAGCTAGCTAGAGCTGTGTTTAATAACAGAGCAGCAGCTAGCTAGAGCTGTGTTTACTAACAGAGCATCAGCAGCTAGCTAGAGCTGTGTTTAATAACAGAGCAGCAACTAGCTAGAGCTGTGTTTACTAACAGAGCAGCAGCAGCTAGAGCTGTGTTTACTAACAGAGCAGCAGCAGCTAGAGCTGTGTTTACTAACAGAGCAGCAGCAGCTAGAGCTGTGTTTACTAACAGAGCATCAGCAGCTAGCTAGAGCTGTGTTTAATAACAGAGCAGCAGCAGCTAGAGCTGTGTTTACTAACAGAGCAGCAGCAGCTAGAGCTGTGTTTACTAACAGAGCAGCAGCAGCTAGCTAGAGCTGTGTTTAATAACAGAGCAGCAGCAGCTAGAGCTGTGTTTACTAACAGAGCAGCAGCAGCTAGAGCTGTGTTTACTAACAGAGCATCAGCAGCTAGCTAGAGCTGTGCTTAATAACAGAGCAGCAACTAGCTAGAGCTGTGTTTAATAACAGAGCAGCAGCAGCTAGAGCTGTGTTTAATAACAGAGCAGCAGCTAGCTAGAGCTGTGTTTACTAACAGAGCAGCAGCAGCAGCTAGAGCTGTGTTTACTAACAGAGCAGCAGCAGCTAGAGCTGTGTTTACTAACAGAGCAGCAGCAGCTAGAGCTGTGTTTACTAACAGAGCAGCAGCAGCAGCTAGAGCTGTGTTTAATAACAGAGCAGCAGCAGCTAGAGCTGTGTTTAATAACAGAGCAGCAGCAGCTAGAGCTGTGTTCACTAACAGAGCAGCTAGCTAGAGCTGTGTTTAATAACAGAGCAGCAGCTAGCTAGAGCTGTGTTTACTAACAGAGCATCAGCAGCTAGCTAGAGCTGTGTTTAATAACAGAGCAGCAGCTAGCTAGAGCTGTGTTTACTAACAGAGCATCAGCAGCTAGCTAGAGCTGTGTTTAATAACAGAGCAGCAACTAGCTAGAGCTGTGTTTACTAACAGAGCAGCAGCAGCTAGAGCTGTGTTTACTAACAGAGCAGCAGCAGCTAGAGCTGTGTTTACTAACAGAGCAGCAGCAGCTAGAGCTGTGTTTACTAACAGAGCATCAGCAGCTAGCTAGAGCTGTGTTTAATAACAGAGCAGCAGCAGCTAGAGCTGTGTTTACTAACAGAGCAGCAGCAGCTAGAGCTGTGTTTACTAACAGAGCAGCAGCAGCTAGCTAGAGCTGTGTTTAATAACAGAGCAGCAGCAGCTAGAGCTGTGTTTACTAACAGAGCAGCAGCAGCTAGAGCTGTGTTTACTAACAGAGCATCAGCAGCTAGCTAGAGCTGTGCTTAATAACAGAGCAGCAACTAGCTAGAGCTGTGTTTAATAACAGAGCAGCAGCAGCTAGAGCTGTGTTTAATAACAGAGCAGCAGCTAGCTAGAGCTGTGTTTAATAACGGAGCAGCAGCAGCTAGAGCTGTGTTTAATAACAGAGCAGCAGCTAGCTAGAGCTGTGTTAATAACAGAGCAGCAGCTAGCTAAAGATGTGTTCACTGACAGAGCAACAGCTAGCTAGAGCTGTGTTTAATAACAGAGCAGCAACTAGCTAGAGCTGTGTTAATAACAGAGCAGCAGCTAGCTAAAGATGTGTTCACTGACAGAGCAACAGCTAGGTAGAGCTGTGTTTACTGACAGCTAGCAGCTAGCTAGAGCTGTGTTTACTAACAGAGCAGCTAGCTAGAGCTGTGTTTAATAACAGAGCAGCAGCTAGCTAGAACTGTGTTTAATAACAGAGCAGATGCTAGCTGTGTTCATTGACAGAGCAGCAACTAGCTAGAGCTGTGTTTAATAACAGAGCAGCAGCTAGCTAGAGCTGTGTTTAATAACAGAGCAGCAGCTAGCTAGAGCTGTGTTTAATAACAGAGCAGCTAGCTAGAGCTGTGTTTACTAACAGAGCAGCAGCAGCAGCTAGAGCTGTGTTTAATAACAGAGCAGCAGCTAGAGCTGTGTTTAATAACAGAGCAGCAGCAGCTAGAGCTGTGTTCACTAACAGAGCAGCTAGCTAGAGCTGTGTTTAATAACAGAGCAGCAGCTAGCTAGAGCTGTGTTTACTAACAGAGCATCAGCAGCTAGCTAGAGCTGTGTTTAATAACAGAGCAGCAACTAGCTAGAGCTGTGTTTACTAACAGAGCAGCAGCAGCAGCTAGAGCTGTGTTTACTAACAGAGCAGCAGCAGCTAGAGCTGTGTTTACTAACAGAGCAGCAGCAGCTAGAGCTGTGTTTACTAACAGAGCAGCAGCAGCTAGAGCTGTGTTTACTAACAGAGCATCAGCAGCTAGCTAGAGCTGTGTTTAATAACAGAGCAGCAGCAGCTAGAGCTGTGTTTACTAACAGAGCAGCAGCAGCTAGAGCTGTGTTTACTAACAGAGCATCAGCAGCTAGCTAGAGCTGTGTTTAATAACAGAGCAGCAGCAGCTAGAGCTGTGTTTACTAACAGAGCAGCAGCAGCTAGAGCTGTGTTTACTAACAGAGCATCAGCAGCTAGCTAGAGCTGTGCTTAATAACAGAGCAGCAACTAGCTAGAGCTGTGTTTAATAACAGAGCAGCAGCAGCTAGAGCTGTGTTTAATAACAGAGCAGCAGCTAGCTAGAGCTGTGTTTAATAACAGAGCAGCAGCAGCTAGAGCTGTGTTTAATAACAGAGCAGCAGCTAGCTAGAGCTGTGTTAATAACAGAGCAGCAGCTAGCTAAAGATGTGTTCACTGACAGAGCAACAGCTAGCTAGAGCTGTGTTTAATAACAGAGCAGCAACTAGCTAGAGCTGTGTTAATAACAGAGCAGCAGCTAGCTAAAGATGTGTTCACTGACAGAGCAACAGCTAGGTAGAGCTGTGTTTACTGACAGAGCAGCTAGCTAGAGCTGTGTTTAATAACAGAGCAGCAGCTAGCTAGAACTGTGTTTAATAACAGAGCAGATGCTAGCTGTGTTCATTGACAGAGCAGCAACTAGCTAGAGCTGTGTTTACTAACAGAGCAGCAGCTGCTAGCTAAAAGCTAAAGATGTGTTCACAGATAAAGGGGAGAACTGTTAATGACTTTCTACAGTGTTGGTTCATTCCAGTGGAAGTGAAGTGTATCCCTTCATTTTCTCCTCTCCTTGTTCTCCTCCTCCACCTCCTCCTCCTCCTCCTCCTCTTCCTCCTCCTCCTCCTCTCCTCACCTCCTCCTCCTCTCCTCTCCTCTTCCTCTTCCTCTTCCTCTTCCTCCACCTCCTCTCCTCCTCCTCCTCCTCCTCCTCCACCTCCACCTCCTCCTCCTCCTCACCTCCTCCTCCTCTCCTCCTCCTCCTCCTCCTCCTCCTCCTCCTCCTCCTCCTCCTCCTCCTCCTCCTCCTCCTCTCCTCTTCCTCCACCACCTCACCTCCTCCTCCTCTCCTCCTCCTCCTCCTCCTCCTCCTCCTCCTCCTCCTCCTCCTCCTCCTCCTCCTCCTCCTCCTCCTCCTCCTCCTCCTCCTCTCCTCTCCTCCTCCTCTCCTCTTCCTCCACCACCTCACCTCCTCCTCCTCACCTCCTCCTCCTCCTCACCTCCTCCTCCTCCTCCTCCTCCACCTCACCTCCTCCTCTCCTCTTCCTCCTCACCTCCTCCTCCACCACCTCTCCTCCTCCTCCTCAGGTCCAGAGACTACGATGGCTTTGTGTCCTCCCTCCTCCTCCCAGAAGACGCCCGGCGCTCCTCCTTGGCTCTGAGAGCGTTTAATGTGGAGCTGGCTCAGGCAGGTATTCCTCCAGACTGACCGGGTGTGAAGCTACAACTGTTCACACTGCTCTTTTTACCCTGTTATTAATCTATATTTTGATATATTTAATAGCTTTTATGTTTCCTGGACCAAAAGGTGAAAGATTCCGTTTCCCAGAAGACCATTGGTCTGATGCGGATGCAGTTCTGGAAAACGGCCATAGAAGAAATCTACAGAGATGAGCCCCCGAATCAGCCGGTCACCGCCGAGCTGTGGAGGGTAAATATTAGAGCCATATGAATATCTGAATCAGAAATGTTTTACTCTTTACTAATATTTAGTCTATCTCATCCCATAAAGTGCAGAGCAGTACAATATGTTGCGTTCCTGGTTTTAAAAAAACTAAAGACCAATCCGGACTGAAGCGTAACAACATAAACAAGACCGTTGTTTAATTATCTATTCTCTGTTTCCACATTCAGCTTCATCGTGAACTCAGGAATGTTAATTATTAATTTGGAGCTCAGACGATTAACACTCACCAATGTTTTGTAGGCAGCGAGGAAACACTACCTGACGAAGAGATGGCTGCTGAGGATCGTAACCGACAGAGTAAGACCCTCAATGACCTGTTTGTTCACTGCACTCAGCTCTGACGTGGAGTTATAACCATAGACATATTTAAGGCTAGATGCCTCGGCCAATGGAGTCGAACGTCACCACATGGCGGCCATCTTGCTGCAGGCGGCTCGCTCACCCATAACATTGTGTTGTAGTGGTGCGTACTTTTTAAATAACTTGCTCAATTTTCAACCGATTTTTCAACTGTTTGGTTTGTTATAAACGTCAGACATATAGTTATGACACTGCATAAATTATTAAATTGTTTAGAAAAATAACATAATTATTCATAAGTATACAGTGTCATAGCTACATCTCTGACGTTTATAACAAACAGTTTAAAAATCCGTTGAAAATTGAGCAACTTATGGTTATTTAAAAAGTATGCACCACTACAACACAATGTTATGGGTGAGCGAGCCGCCTGCAGCAAGATGGCCGCCATGTGGTGACGTTCGTCTCCGTTGGCTGGAAACGCGGCCGAATCATCTAGTGTTTATATCTATGGTTATAACAATGACAGGTTTTGTAGCATGTCCGTCCTTATCTAACTTGTTTTTGGTTTTTCTTTCCTGTGCCTTTTTGATGAGTGGGTAAAATAAGAGTTGTAATGGTAATCAAATCAAGTGAGAGTGTGTAGGATTTAGTGACATCTAGGGGTGAGGTTACAAATTACAACCAAGAAACTATCCTTCAGAATCAGAATCAGAATTCTTTTATTTGCCAAGTATATTTGCACATACAGGAAATTGCCTTGGTGTCATTGGTGCACTTTAACATAAAACAACAATATAAAAACAATATAAAAACAACAATATATAACAAAATAGAATAAAATAGAATAATATGGAATTATTATAATAAATGTAATAAATGGTTTGATCCTGATCGGCTACTGTAACAAACATGATGCTGCAGATTGGTGATCTCTATAATTTCCACGAATAAACACTTAAACACACTGGTCCTTAAAGTCAGTGCTTCTCAGCAAAGGAGTCAAGAGCCAGGTTGAATCTGAGGGGATGTGAAATTAGGAAGGGGACAGGAAGTAGGACGGACACATACATTTTTATTAATCGTCTGTTTTGATTGTGTCACACTGATTCCTGTCAGAGGCACAGATCCAGTAATGTTTCTCTCTTTCTTTAAAATGTGAATTAGGACGTTTGTGATATTTAATACATTATTTGATATATAATTTGTCTGCCATTTAGTGCAGCTCAACATTAAAGTAAGGATCTAGCAGATATAAATGTGATTTGATAGGTTGTAAGATTGTTCAGCTGAGGTCACATGGATTCAGGAGAGATCAACAGTTTCCAAACAATTAAAATCCCCAATTGTTTGCACTTCACACTGAGTCAATATTGATTTTTGAAATTACCTGTGTTTGACTAGGAAAAGGATCTGGATGACCGAGCCTACAGGAACCTTCAGGAGCTGGAGACGTATTCAGAGAACACACAGTCCTCCTTAATCTACCTGCTGCTGGAGTGTTTAGGTGAGGACACGTGAGACCAGCTGTCCTCTGGTAAACACACCTGCTGTTGACAGAGATGACACAGCTCTTCTCCTCTGTTTGGTTTGCCAGGTCCTGCCCACTGACTAGGTATTAGCTTTATAAATAAAACTAGAATCACATCCTGGAAATATTGCACAATCTCCCCTTCACTTCCTGGTTTAAAATAACTTCTAGAAGACTAGGGCTACGTTGTAGCACTTGCGGGCCCGAGCACCTGCACGTTGAAGCCTGTTGCGGTCGGGGGAGAGAGCGGTCGATGACCAGGCGCACGTCTCCGCGTTGGATGCGTTTTCCTCTCTGTGGCAAGGATACACGCACAATTCCCTGTAGCCACCAGGGGGCACTGTAATTTAAAGTCATAATTTCTGTGTAGATGTCATCAGGCCGGGACTGTAGTCTTATCCGTCTAGTTTGGACTCGATTGGACGATGTATGTAAGAGATACAGAACCTCGTGTTTTGACGGCGAGTTGATGAACTTTGACGCCACGCCACGGTCACACGGTGTGACGAAGGACAAATCCCTAAATCATTTTTTATCTCCATCTTGTTGTGATGACACTCATCTGAATTTGAAGTTGATCTGATGAAAGCCCTGGGACAAGTATGTCAAAGTAAAAATGGTGAATATGGTCAAAATGGCCACTAAATAGAAAATGGCGGGCTTCCTGTTGAGTTTTTCATAATGCTCTAAGAGGCTTTTTTGTTTGTCCGGTCATGATACACGTGGGCCACGATTTTTGTGTTGATCGGTCAAAGAGAAACCTAGGGGCTGCTTTCCAGGGGGCGCTGTTGAGCCATTTTGCCACACCCATTTCAAATTACTCCAGTATAGTAAAATATCTGTAGGTCTTGAATTTCATGCAAAGTTTCATAATTTTTTGAGCGTGTCTAGACCCTGAAAAACTCCCCCAAAGGGAAATGATAAAAATCCTTACAGATTCAATAGGGCCTCTCACCATTCGGTGCTCGGGCCCTAATTATGAGAAGTTGACATTTGAGTCTTTGTGGTATAAAATATCATCACTTCATCATTTTGTCAGAGTTGGTACATCAGGTCTGGAGGTATGATCGGACACGTGTTTATTGTCAGAGTGACTTTGACCTTTGACCTCAAATGGCACCCTAATAACAAACACTAATCAGATGTCATTAGGAGCCTGACTTCAGCCCCTGGAGGAAACGCTGTGTGGGTGGATGATGACGACAGGACGTGTGTCTTTCAAAGTTCTTTAAATAACCATGTGAAACCAAAACTAACTGGAAAAAAGTGGAACTGACACGAAACTTGGTTCAGACTCAGATGAGAAAAAACCACTTGAGGTGAAGTAAGACTCACACGTTTGCTTTTCCTTCACAGGTTTTAAAGACGTCCACGCCGACCACGCAGCGAGTCACATCGGCAAAGCTCAGGGAATCGTGACGTGTCTCCGAGCGACTCCGTACCACAGCAGCCGGAGGAAGGTCTACCTGCCCATGGACCTGTGCATGTTGGTGAGTGGCTGCTGGGAATTCTGTTTGGTAAGAAAATGATGAGAACCCAAAGAAAGAAAGAAATGCCTCCGTGCCTGAGAGAGAAACACAGAGAAACACGTGAAGCTGCAAACAGTTCAACCATCTGTCCCACATGGAGAACAACAAGCTGCTGGAGGATCTGATTAGAGGGGGCGGGGCATGTACCGTGCAGCATGAAGCACGCAGCCTCTGTGACCCGAGGCCCCCCCCCCCCTGCACTAACCCGTATGAACCAGTTAGCTCATGTTCCAAAAAGCTCAAAAAAAAGAAGCTAAATGTGAATTTAATATTTTTTAATTAATTATAAACCATGAGGAGTGAAGCTGATACTTGCTGAGAATCACAAGGGGAATATGAAGTGAGGATGATTCTAATAGAACCTGACGACTGAAGAGCCACTGAACTAGAAACACACACACACACACACACACACACACATCGACAGGGTTCATGTTGACTGGAAATCTGTTCAGTAGTTTTTACATATTACACAAAAAGCATAATCTCTGTGTCACAGGGAATCAAAGGCAATAATCAGCCTTTTCTGAGACTATGAATCATATTTCCTTGTGTGTTGCTGCAGCACGGAGCTTCTCAGGAGGACTTCATCCGCGGCAGCCGGGAGCAGAACGTCCGGGACGTGGTGTACGACATCGCCAGTCAGGCTCACGTACATTTACAACACGTACGTACCACACACACACACACACACACACACACACACACAAGAACAGCAGAACTATGTGGACACACAACCATCACACTCATAAGTGATAAACTATGTGTATTAGTAAGCTGCTCCACTCTCCTCTGAAGGCTTCATCACACCAAATATTTACATTAACATTTATGTACCTGGCTGAAGCTTTTGCAGAGAGTCACATTCTTCTCAGGAGGAGAAGCCTCAAAGTTTTATAAAGTATAGAATCATCAAACCTGTGTGATGTATCCGTAGCTGAGTTGTGTTCTCGCATTATATTTTCAAACCTGCAGAATTGTGTATTTCAATCAAGGTACCGGTGCTTCTGGTTTTGTCGTCACAGCCCCTCTGTGCTTGTGTCAGCGTTGTTCACTAAACACCTTTTTAGATCTCGGTGGTTTTTAACTCCATGTTGTGGACGAAGGATTTTAGTCGTCAGACGTCTGGATCTTAAGTGTTCAGAGAAATTATGCTTCAGTTAAAGCTGAACATGCTAAAGTCACATAATAATAATAATGATTATAATAAAAATAATAATAATAGAATATGTCAAACTGCTAAAAAAAACAACGGTGACTAGAGAGACAATAAAACTTGATAATTAAAAGACAGAAATTGATGCTAAATAACTAAATGAAGAACAGAATTAAAAGCATGAATATGCACAGAACATCTACAATCAAAGCTATATGAAATCAAAGAATGACATCTTTGTTATGGGATATTGTCATATTTTGGAAGTAAAATCCCCTTAATCTATAAAAAACTATACAGTTAGATTCAAGACAAAATTGTTCGTCCAGTTTTTTACTTCTTCCTCTCAAGTGATCATCTGCGTAGCCGTTGAATTAACGTTCATCACCTCGGAGAAGGAACCTTATGTTTTCCTTGTTTGTCTGAACCAATTTCCATGAGATTCTGTGGCTGTGGGACATGACCCGGGAAAGACCCCATGATAGAATGGACTTTCTATAACGTTGTCTACAGGGTGACGTTGGGCTTCTAGTCCTTCTTCACACAGTGGAATAGATCCAAGCAGAACGCCAACCTGCAGTTTGTTGATTTACCTAAAGACCGGTTTAAACCAGCTGATCATGTATGTTTGGACTGAAATCTGATATCTGATATTTAAAATGTGTATTTCTTTCTTTGTCTTTCAGGCGCGATCCTTCAGCCACAACGTTCCAGCCGCTGCCACCGCAGCCTTCCTGCAGACGGTGAGTCAGCATTAATAATAATAATAATAATAATACATTTTATTTATAAGGCGCCTTTCAGGGCACTCAAGGTCGCCGTACAACAGTCAGCAATACAGTCAATTACTCAAAAACAGGTTTGATTGAAAACTCCAGATACTCATTTGAATAAATTCATTGGTAAGTCATTGGTAAATGTGAAAAAAAACACAGATTAATTTTTAAAATAACCTTAATAAAAAAGCCTTATTGTCATTAAATGTGATAAAACTGTGGAGATACGATGGTGGAGTCACTTTGATCTGCGGTGGGTATTTAAACATTTGTGTGAACCTGACCTTTAAATGTTTGAATTTAAGCTTGGTGTCAAATTCATTCTGACAGAATGTGTCCTAGCGCCTCTGCGTGACCTGGTTGAGCTCTCACTGAGAGAACTGACCTCTGGTGACCTCTGGTGACCTCTGGTGACCTCTGGTGTTGTGTGCTGCAGGTGGGGCTGGAGGATTACCTGCAGAGAGTGAGGAGGGCAGATTTCGATATTTTCCATCCCAGCCTGAGGAACAGAAACCCGCTCCTCCCCATCCAGCTGTACTTCCGCTCCTGGAAGAAGACCTACTGAGGCCCAACCCTTACAGATGGTTAAACCAGCTAGAGAACTCTTTGCCTTTCCCCCCCCGAGGAGACACGATCAACGTCACGAAGGTGCTGGACACTGAGAAGCTGCGTCTCGCCAGCGCTGCTCTGTGCACGAGACTGAGACACACGTCCTCCTTCACGCAATCTAACATGAGACTTTGCTTCTGTAGTGACGGAGCCGTCGTTTCTGTGAATTATAAAAAGAAAACTTTCACCACAAATTGCTCCCAGTATTATTCCTGATGGTCAATCTCACTTTTTTGAGAGGTTTTGTTGTTTACTTCTTTGCTCTCTGGTGTGTGGAATTGCTTTTTCTAATCAAATTCACTCGGAGGAGAGTAGCCAATCAAGGGATGAATAGAAAGTGAAGATAATGAGACGGATGGCGAACTCGCAGGTTCAACACACAGAGAGCACTTTCTATCTGAGTCCAGCTGTGGAGACTCGTCCTCCTGCAGCTGCTGTCAAACCAAACTGAGCCGAGCCTGGAAAACAATGCACCTGAACCTGAGGACCTGACGTGTGAATGGAATTAACCTCAAATCAAACACTAGCTCAAATCATGTCTGTTGCATCTGACAACGATGACACAACACCAGCGTCTTGAAATAAAATGGTGATACATTTTGCTTGTTTGTTTGGTGCATCTTCTCCATCTAATCAGAGCAGAGGTGGATGTACTCGGTCACGGTGCCTCATCACAGCTGCTCCTGAACTTAACTCGAGTGTTTCAATTTTATTTCACCTGCACACTTCTACTCCACAACATTTAAATCTCTGTTGCACATTAAAACGATGAAGTGGCCCAATATGACATCAGTGATGATGATTATTTGTGGAGAAAAGCACAGATTCAGAGCTGGTGAGTCAGTGCTTCCTGCTTCAGTGACAGATGAACAACAGCTGGTGGCTCTAAGCAGTTCTCCCACACTGCTCACCTCCCGACTGTCACTAAACGAAAAGCTTTCACCTCAATCATCACACAACCTTCATCTCCCCATTAAACTGTCTCCATTCCAAACACAGATTCTTTGTTCTGGGTTAGAAGTTATTTCTAAAAACCAGCTGCAATCGAACAGAACACGTTTCTCTGATTTATGTCTTTATGATCTCAGAGAATTAACTCATTCAGATTTTCTTGTAAGATTAACTTCACCTCGCTCGGGTGGTCGTCTTTCTGTTTGAATGGAGAACATGAATGAAGCTTCTTCTGGTTGCTATGGTAACATCATGCGGGTATTACTAGCAGCATCAGCACCGTCAAGCACAGTACTCCACAGTACTCCACAGTAGTACACCGTACTCCAATAGTTCAGATGCACCAAATGAATGTTGTCTCTACTTCCTGTGATTTGTCCAAAAGTTCAAACTCCAACAAAGTGTTTTCACTGCAAACCAACAGAACCAGGTTCAGTTTGATCCAGACTCCTCTCCTGCTCTGAGGAACCGTTCACACCTGATGTTCAGGTTCACACTGATCTGAAGAGTCTGAAGCTCTGAACCAGGTGTGAACGAGTCCTGAGTCCACGTGAACCAGGTGTGAACGAGTCCTGAGTCCACGTGAACCAGGTGTGAACAAGTCCTGAGTCCACGTGGTCCACATCTGTTCAGTGACGCAATGAATTTCATCCAGATGTTCATAAGGAGGAAGATGTTGATGGAGACAGAGAACAGAAGTTCTCCATTTCATTTAGTTAGGGAGATTATTAAGAACAAGTCACATTCATATACATGAGGAATTATTACCACATGACATGTATCTGTGCACATGAGTTAAATCCTTTGTGTAAGTTCTCTGAGCTGTGACATGACAGGCGCCTCATTAGATCTTAATTAATCCTCCTCTTCCTCTGCATGAAGCTGCGACCGTCACCACGGAGACGTTTAATTAACAGTTCGACCGCGGAGCTTCGTTCTTTTCTTCGACGCTGCAGCTCCACGCTGCACAGAGAACCTGCAGCCTTCATCAGACCGGCTCTGCTCCACGGCTTCACATCAGAGACTCTTCACATCCACGTCGTGCTGCTCTGACTCCAGAACTACATTCATCATCTCATGTGTTGTTCCTCATTTCTCTTTGTAGACACTGATGTGTTATTTTAATTGGTTTAGTCCTAAGAGGTCAAATTCTCATTAATTTTCTCCATTGACGTTTTAAATAAATCCTTCCACAGTGGAAATAAGACGCTGTATTTGATCAGGGTATTTTTTATTTGTTCTTTACTTCCTTAGCAAAAACGTACAGAAAAGCAGATCCATGAATTATTCTCTGAGAAATCAGTGAAAATGTGAAAATGCTCCCTATGTCAGCAAGAGATTGAAAATTAGAAAACATGCCACAATACGAGTTCTTTCAATCGAGTTCTGTGAAAATTAGTTTCATAGTTTTTGTTTGATCCTTATGATAAATCCTCGGATGTAACAATGAGTCTCGGTTGGAAATAATTCAACATAAACGGCGCCTGATTTAAAACCTTGGACTGATCCTAACTTCTCACGCTGCTTCAGTCACAGGTTCGAGATCCACGTCCAGTCGGGACCTGGTTCTGATCCACCGCTGCTGCTTCTAATCAGCACAACCTCTTCAGAGCTTCTTCAGTATAAAGTCACAAACCCACAACAGGTTTGTTTGTCCAGGAGGAAGTTGGAGACTTTGCTGTCGTCTTCTCTTCACTGACTTTGAAGCTTATTATCCATTTTCGTCTCAATTCTCCAGGTTTGTTCTGTGTGATAAGCAGCTTACAATTTAATTGGACTTGGAATTGGGAAACGTTCACCTGAGGGTTTTACTGAACTTACAAACTGGTTCGACTCCAAGTGCTGCAGCGTCTCCACACTCATAATTATTTAAACACTTCCACATAATAACCACACTCTTCAAATCAACTGTGTGTGTGAGACAGATTGTTACATAATGAAATGTCCATGCAGGTCTCTGAGGAGCAGAGAGAATCAGACTCAATCGATCTCATCAACAACCAATCACAGGACTGAGCTGAGAAACATGTCACGTGTTCAGTTCATGTGGGAAACCGTGAACAACACGTGTTCACACCTCGAGATTCAAGACATTTGTTTTTTACTCTTCATCTCTCAGCCTCCTCTTCTCCTTCTCCTCAGAATCTGCCCTTGTTCCTTTTCTTGCTTTTATCTATTAGTCATTTGTCCTTCACCGTAAGTGTCTCGGTTGACGTCAGTCTTCAGAGTCTGTTCCTCATCCTTACACACAGAGACACCATCAGGATGTGGAGCTGCAGCGTCACACACAACAACACAATGAAGGACACTTCACATTTGTGACGTTCAAACTGTTCATGCTTTTTTAGGAGGTAAGAAAAGGAGCAGTGATTTTACAGCGGTGATCTGAAGACAAGCTTCTCTGGTCTCTATGATGCAGTTCTGCTCAGGTTCTCCTCTGAGCGTCTGTCCCGGACCTTCTCTGGTTCCTTTAGGTCTTGGTCGGGTTCTGTCTCTGGAAGGGCTCGAGGAGCTTGTGAGCACGGAGCCGGAACTTCTGATCCCTCACGCTGTAAATAATGACATTCCAGCAGCTGTTGGAGGCCAGAATCCAGAAGGCGAAAAAGGAGAAGTTGCACCATTTGTTCCCCAAAACGTTTCCCACTACGAAGACGGCGATGGGGGTGAACGAGGCTGTGAACGCCACCGTTAGAGTCCCGATGGTCTTCGCTGCCTTGATGTCAGAGAAGGTGGGATTGGTTTTCCTCTGGCCCTCGGCCCCAGCCAGGTGTTTCCTGCGCTTTGAGTGCTGCCGGATGCTGGACAGAGACACGATGTTGATCACCACGGTGCTGCTGAGGAGGGTGAAGTCAAACGCTGGGAACAGCAGCAGGATGTTCCAGGCCTGGCTGGGGAACTCGCCCACCACCCCCAGCGCGTAGTTGCACATGCGGCTGCAGGAGTTGTACTCCAGAGCGATCTCGCTGCTGAAGAGCATCGGAGACACGGCCAGGAAGAAGCTGCCCGCCCAGGAGAGCACGATGAGGGTGGTGGTTCTCCTACGAGTGATCACAGAGTCCTTGTGCAGCGGCATCAGCACCGCGATGCTCCGCTCCACCGTCAGCAGGAAGATGGTCGTTATGGAGACCAAGGTGCACCCGGCGAAGATGGGCCCGATCACGTTGCACGGGTGGAAACTCACTACCTGCGAGTTGTATGAGGTCCACTCGGGTGCAGAGTCCGTCACCATGAGGTAGACCTCGGCGTAGACGGACAGCGGCACCACGAAGATCCCCACCGCCAGGTCCGCCACAGCCAGGGACGCCTTCAGGTAACCCTGTGGCGTGTGGAAGTGCTTGGTCCCCACCACCACCGCCAGAGTCAGCAAGTTTCCAAACAAGATGGCGAAGACCAGCAGCACCATGAAGAGCACCATGAGGACTTTGTTGGTCAGCGTGCAGCAGCACACACTGCAGAGCGCCGGCTCCAACATGACCAGAGACTCTGCTGCTGCAACGCTCACTGCATGACCTGCAACACACACACAAGAGGGTTCCATCATCCATCATCATCCATCATCCATCATCCATCATCCATCATCCATCATCCATCATCCATCATCCATCATCCAGCATCCATCATCCATCACAAACACAAGAGGGTTCCATCATCCATCATCATCCATCATCCATCATCCATCATCCATCATCCATCATCCATCATCCATCATCCATCATCCATCATCCATCATCCAGCATCCATCATCCATCACAAACACAAGAGGGTTCCATCATCCATCATCATCCATCATCCATCATCCATCATCCATCATCCATCATCCATCATCCAGCATCCATCATCCATCATCCATCATCCATCATCCATCATCCATCATCCAGCATCCATCATCCATCACAAACACAAGAGGGTTCCATCATCCATCATCTCTCTATCCATCATCCATCATCCATCATCCATCATCCCTCTATCCATCATCCATCATCCATCATCCATCATCCATCATCTCTCTATCCATCATCCATCATCCATCATCCCTCTATCCATCATCCATCATCCATCATCCATCATCCATCACAAACACAGCAGGTGTGAGGCACAGAGCACCAGATCCCAAACCACAGACTTATCAACTCTATTCAGAGGGATGGAGGATGGATGGATGGATGGATGGATGGATGGATGGATGGATGGATGGATGGATGGATGGATGGATGGATGGATGGATGGATGGATGGATGGATGGATGGATTGATGGATGGATGGACAGACACTCCTCCCTCATGAAAGTGACAGGAGATGGATGATGGATGATGGATGATGGATAGATTGATGATGGATGATGGATGATGGATGATGGATGATGGATGATGGATGATGGATGATGGATGATGGATGATGGATGATGGATGATGGATGATGGACGATGGATGATGGAGGATGTATGATGGATGATGCAGGATGTATGATGGAGGATGTATGATGGATGATGGATGATGGATGATGGCTGATGGATGATGGATGATGGATGATGGCTGATGGATGATGGATGATGGCTGATGGCTGATGTATGATGGATGATGGATGATGGATGATGGATGATGGATGATGTATGATGTTTGATGGCTGATGGGTGATGGATGATGGATGATAGATGATGTATCATGGATGATGGATGATGGATGATGGATGATGGATGATGGAAGATGGATGATGGATGATGGATGATGGATGATGGATGATGGATGGACAGACACTCCTCCCTCCAGGAGTGACAGAAGACGGATGATGGATGAAGGGATGGATGGATGGTTGGATGGATGGATGGATGGAGGGATGATGGATGGATGGATGGAGGGATGATGGGTGGATGGACAGACACTCCTCCCTCCTGACAGAAGACGGATGATGTCACAATCGAACAACAGCTGTAATAGTAAACAAACTCTTTATCCTTTAATCTGCAGCTTCTGTTCTTCTTCACTTGTTTCAGAGATCAAAGTCAAACCCACAGAGACAGAGACAGGAGCCTGGTTTCCATGGAGACGGACAGTGCCCTGCTGTCTGTATCTGGATGTCTTCCTGTCCCCGGGTCAGGTCTGCTTGTGTGTCCCTCACTGACGCAGAATCCACTTCCACACAATAATAATAATAATAATAATAATAATAATAATAATAATAATAATAATAATAATAATAATAATAATAATAATAATAATAATAATAATAATAATAATAATAAGACTGAATCCACTGAACTGCCCCGCGCGCACGGAGCAGCTCCAGAGTCCGTGCGTCTTCAAGCTTCATGTCCACTCACCTTCCACAGGAGGACACCCGCTGGAGGGAGATGTTCCTCAGGTCCAGGAGGAGGAGGAGAAGCGTCCGGACCCAGAGGACGCAGCAGGTCCTGGACCCGGGAGGACGCAGCAGGTTCCGGACCCGGAGGAGGACACCAGCTGCTCCTGGAGGGAGAGGTTCCTCAGACCCAGGAGAGGAGAAGCGTCCGGACCCGGAGGACGCAGCAGGTTCCGGACCCGGAGGACGCAGTAGGTCCTGGACCCGGGAGGACGCAGCAGGTTCCGGATCCGGGAGGACGCAGTAGGTCCTGGACGCGCAGGAGGATCCGTGGAGCCGCGCGCTCCGCAGGGACGCGTCTCCTCCGCTGGCTCATTGGCTGAGGACGACGATGATGACACAGGAGCCCCCCCCCACCACCACCACCACACACACACACACACACACACACACGCACACACACACACATACTCCGCCTAAAGCCCGTGCTGGGATGTAACTAAGTACATTTCCTCCGTTACTTCATGTTCATGTACTTTATTGATGCTGATTATTTTTTCAGGCTTTTCCCTTTTGCTCCACTTGTGTGTTTCCGGTGGAACTCCTTGTTTGGCTTGAACTCCTCTGTGAAATAAACTTCACCACGTTCATCAGGAAACATCTGTCAGGTGAAGGGTGGAGCTTCAGAGGCCGGACGTGACGTGCTCTTGTCTACAGCACATTCAGCCTCTTTTCACCAAAAACTCTCTGGACATCTAATTCTTCCACTTTTTCCTCCTGACATATTTGTATTTGTGGTTTTCTGTCGGTTGTTAGACACGTCATCAACCCCTTCAGCTACGAAGAAGTCTGATTGGTCGTCAGCGTTTTAATTCATGTTCCTGCTGAGTCAGCTCAGTTTGAATCTCCTCCGCTGCTCCATTTATTATTCAGTGAAAAACTAACAGAATAAATTCAGGAGTAAAAATTTGTGAAATCTGTGTTGCGTCACTGTCTCTTCTTCTTCTTCTGTTTACGCTGCTTTGTGTTTCCTGTTGTTCAGGAAGCTTCATAAACCTGCGAGTGGAGTAAACACGTGTTGTAGCGTCACTCATCTGCAGGGTTTCAACCCGGCAGCAGTGG
Source organism: Limanda limanda (assembly GCF_963576545.1). Classification (NCBI taxonomy): domain Eukaryota; kingdom Metazoa; phylum Chordata; class Actinopteri; order Pleuronectiformes; family Pleuronectidae; genus Limanda; species Limanda limanda. The sequence continues at coordinate 1,345,959 of NC_083646.1, read as the reverse complement.
ACACAAGGAAACATAATCCTGTGATTCCTCTCTCACGCTCTGTGTGTGTGTGTGTGTGTGTGTGTGTGTGTGTGTGTGTGTGTGTGTGTGTGTGTGTGTGTGTGTGTAATCTTTAATCCAGAGGTCACTGCAGGGGTCATCTCTCCAGCGCTTCAGATCCCAGTGTGAGGAGTTTGCCTCTGGACCTTGAATCTGCCGGGTCGCTTCACCAAACATCCTCAGCTCCATCAGTCAAAGGTTTTTACGGATGTGTCGTATGTTGAGAATAAGAATTTCATTTTTAACAGAATGAATTTACAATCAGCAGCTTCAGTTGAAACACTGTCTCCTTCTGAGAATCTGGCAGATTAACATTCACAAGCGCAGTCTGGAGATGAGGGTTGAATACAGATGTGGCTCCTCCCTCACAGTGGGATCTTCTTCTTCTCTGGTTTAGTTCAGATCGTCTCTTTCACCCTCAGTCGTTCTTTGGTTCTGATCTGACGTACAAGTCGTAATATTTCGATAAGGAAAGTCCTGCGTCTTGGTTTCATTTGGTCGACTTTGTCTGTTTGTCTGCCAGAAGAGTTAAAAGTGACTTTTTATCCGGTTTGAAGTCACATTTGTATGAAACACTTTTTACATCTTGGTGGTTTTCAACCCAGATGAAGGATTTTAGTCGTCGGACGTTCGGAAGTTTTCAGAGAAACAAGCTGAGCAAACGTTTAAACTAAGGTGTGAGCTTCTCTTTACTCTTAATATCCTTCTCCAACCCGAACATGGGCTGTGTCCAGAATTAAACGTTCTCATTGGTTTTGTGAAAAATATGTTTCCATCAGCGTCTTGTATTTCAGCTTTGGGTCTTTAAGTGCTAAATTGAAAATGTGCGTTAAAACAAAACTTGTAGAAATGTCAATGTTACATCGAACGTAAATTGTCCATGATAGAATATTCTGAACACCAGGTTTCACTTGATGAGCTGTTGTCGAAGCTGGTCCTGCTGAATGACCTTTGACCTTTGGTGCTGGAAGCGGTTTCTGTCTGAAGTCTGCATCCAGTGATCATTTACATCCTGTAACATGTCTGGTGTTTATGAAATGAAGAAGATTAACGAACTTGATTAATGTTGACTTCACAAAATAATCTATAGGCGACAGAAACCTGAAGGAGGAAACTTACAGAAAGGATCAGAGTGAGAATACAGAGGAGTCACAGCTGCTCATTGTGGGAACTGTTGGTTTCTGTGTCTCAACCTCAGTTTGTAAAGAGCCTTGAGATAATGTAGGTTATGATTTGACGCTGTACAAATAAAACATATCTAGATCAAATCTATGTTCTGGAAAAGGCCTGAGAGCGATGAGTCTGCAGAGGAACGAGCTGCGTCTCTGCGCGTCGTCGGCAAACAACTCGAAATAACTGAGGAGAGGAAGCTCGGGGGGGAGTTATACAGTACACAGAGAGATGGAGATCATTACTGTGGGGTTGGTGGGGGGGGTGGAGGGGGGTGGGGGAGCAGGGGGAGGATGACACAGCAGCCAGCGAGGCAGAGGCGTCCAATCCAGCCGGCACGCCACCAACGAGTGTTGGCTTAATTCGCTCTGACTGTGACGTGCTCGCTTGACTACAGGGAAAGACAAGCACTGCCCCCCCCCCCCCCTACTCCTCCTCACAACTTCCTCACCCCCCCACCCCCCCCCCCACCCCCTGCTGGGCGGATGGAGTTGGACTGGGGGCTGATGCCGTGGATTGCAGGCGACAGATGGGAGCTGAGCTTCTCGGCCCGGCTGCGGCTCCGGGTCACGTTTGAGTTTGCGGTGATGTCATCACAGTTTGGTATTGCGTGTCCGAGCGAGTGGAGGGAGGGGGCGGAGGGGAGGGGGGAGGAGGGAGGAGGTTTGTGGGAGGGGCTTCCTCAGCTGCAGCTTTAAGAACAAGACGAGACGCAGAGTCGACAGCTGCAGTTTGAATTTATATAACGAGGGTTCGGACGGAGAAATGTTCTTTTCCCTGTGGACACGAGGATCACGAGCTGAAACAAACATGAAAAGAAAAGATGTTCACGTGGAAACACTCAAAGCAGCATCAGAATCCTGAAGTGACCATTGGGCTCTGATGGTCAGTGTGGGGGGGGGGTTATTTAGAGAATCCAAACAATGCTAAACATTTGAGTGACTATGTTGATCGACATTTTAAATATTTGTTTGCAATGAACCTGTTAAGTCAACATTGTTATTTTCAGAACTGCCTCGTACCGCTAGATACTGATGCAACATAGATCATTAGAAAGCTAAGATTCTTCCGATTCGACTGATGTAAACCATTTCAAGATTCGATCACCACAGCCGGTACAATTAACGTCTCAGTCAAGACACTAACACAAAAAAAAACAATCACAAAGTGGACGTCACTCACCTCAGAAGCTTCATATTAATCCACAGATCGAAAACATTCCAACCAAAACAGTCTTGGTACAAAGGTCCAGACGATCCAATCCAGGAACATAATCAGTCCAAAACACACTATTACATCAAAGAATAGCCACAGTCAGCTGTTGCGTAATCTCAGCGCAGCCAGCATCAAGATGTAAACAACATGAAAGATGTTTATTTGTATACATTTTAAACCATATGACCGGTTTTGCCTCCTTTATATAAAAGTATGATTTTGAGTGTAAAAGTCGCCTTTTTAGCCTAGTTAGTTACCATAGTTCCAAATGGCCTTTGTGGAAAACGCCTAGACATACCCTTAGGAAAAAATCTGTGAAATATAAATTTTCTGTGGTATTGTTATCAAATATGAACCACGGCTAGTCAAGGCTTCATGCTCGGGTCCCAGTGTGTTTTCCAGCTCATCAGTCTCAGCTGGAGTCATCTGCAGGCATCTGTTTAACAACAAAATATTCAGGCGGAAATAAAAACCTTCTACTTCACTGTGTTCCATCTACTATTACTCAATGTCAGTAGCACTTAGACTGATTCTGACTGTTGGGGGGGAAAGTTCAGAATGTTACCTTTCAAAAGAGACCAAGCTCATGCATGTTCTCCAAATGGTTCAAGAACAGCTTTCAGTTTACTTCCGGTTCTCCTCAGACAGGCGTTTGAGGCGAATCTCACCCGCTGCTTAACAGGCTACGGAAAGTGATAACACTCATTGTTGCATCTGCACTTTTAATCGAGTCCCTCACAAAAATCTAATGTTATCAAATGATTTAATTCCCCACTAAGTTTGTTGCTTCAGCGTGAAGTGAGGCCCGAGCCTCCTTGGTGGAGCCAACGCACGATTCAAGTGTCCACAGATTCTATGTTGTGTATTTTGTGAGGTTTTGGTGAGAAGGGTCTGCAGCAGCTTCACCAGCAGGGGTCACCAGGGGGTCCGCAGACCTTTGGCCGTGCAGTGTCAGAGTCTGAAGCTGGATCTGAACAATGGAAAAAAGTTAAAAGGATTTTTAAAAGCTTCATAAAATCAGTCATGTGAAGAAGAATTGATGAAATTATCATCATCAATCAATCAATTTTTTTTGTGCCCATATTTTTATTTTATTTTATTTATAGTTTTTATTAAACTTTTCTTAGGCATGGTACATGGCAAATTAAACATGTTTCTTTATACAGGAACAAGTAGTATATGGTTGAGAATTGACTCTAATAACAGACTTCGCACATAATAAAAATAGGCAGCTATTACAAAACAAAATGATATCCACTCATACCTTCATTGCATACCTGCACTTTTCTGCCCATATTCACACATCACAGTTAAGGCTCCATTACGCTTCTCCGAATCTGTTACGGACGGACGGACGAACGGACGGACACTTTTTCATTTATACCTCTACGTGCTGAAAACAATTCACCGCCAGAACAGTAGGTGGCGCAACGGAAGACAAGCTTGGAGAAGCCTACCTCACGAGTAATCCGAAGAAGTCCACGCTGTTTATTTACTTACTCCCCACTTCCCTCACACACAGTGTAGCTACGATGGCAACTAAATAAAATAAAGTGACACCCAGCAGGTCAAAATGCTGATGTCATCGTTTCTTAGCGCAGCGGTTCCCAGGTCTTGTTTCCGAACTGTGTTGCTGATTCCACAGCTTGAAGCTGCTTGAGGCTACACGGAGCTAGCTAGCTCCCCCCAGCTTCCACACACAGTCAGCAGGACTCCCGACACTAACTACTATCCAGTGTTTGCTTCTAACCTGACGGTATTATAGAAACAGTGTCATGATAGAAGTGGAATTAAAGTCGTGACGGCAGGTTTTTGCACTGTTACCAACGCAGTTAGCATGGTGGCTAGCCCGCTAGCCGAGCCTGCTAGCGACGTTATGAAAGCTCGTTCTAACCGTATGTGACCGTGCACACATGTCGTCAGCGCTCTAACGAGCCACCGTCAGCCGGACAACTCCGCTGGCTTAACACACACGTCACATTAATCGTAGAATCGTAGTTGTGTTTGTTTGTGTCACAGGGAAAGATGCAGGAAGTTTGAGGTCCGGAAATGACGTCGTACGGAAATTATGTCGTTAGCGGACCAATCACAGCCAAGGGCTGTCCGTAGGCTATACGAAATAAACACGGACAGTTAGAAAAATCAAAGGTGCACGAAAAGGTCTCTGAGGCGCTCGGAGAGGGCGTTCCACGGCGGATAGGGCGGTCCTATCTGTCCGTGTCCATCAAAAACGGAGAAGTATAAAGGAACCTTTACACTGCAGAAATCTCTGCCTCACGCATTTCATCACCTGTTCATCAGCTTCACACACTTTGACTTTGGTGCCATTTGAAAACATGATACATTAAAAATTAACCAACTTTGAATAAAAAGGCGGCTGTTACTCTGCAGGTTCTGAGGACTGAGTCCAGATCTTTACTTCAGGTTCTGAGGACTGAGTCCAGGTCTTCAGGTTCTGAGGACTGAGTCCAGGTCTTTACTTCAGGTTCTGAGCACTGAATCCAGGTCTTTACTTCAGGTTCTGAGGACTGAGAGCAGGTCTTCAGGTTCTGAGGACTGAGTCCAGGTCTTCAGGTTCTGAGCACTGAATCCAGGTCTTTACTTCAGGTTCTGAGGACTGAGTCCAGGTCTTCAGGTTCTGAGCACTGAATCCAGGTCTTTACTTCAGGTTCTGAGGACTGAGTCCAGATCTTCAGGTTCTGAGGACTGAGTCCAGGTCTTTACTTCAGGTTCTGAGGACTGAGTCCAGGTCTTCAGGTTCTGAGCACTGAATCCAGGTCTTTACTTCAGGTTCTGAGCACAGAATCCAGGTCTTTACTTCAGGTTCTGAGGACTGAGTGCAGGTCTTCAGGTTCTGAGGACTGAATCCAGGTCTTTACTTCAGGTTCTGAGGACTGAGTCCAGGTCTTCAGGTTCTGAGCACTGAATCCAGGTCTTTACTTCAGGTTCTGAGGACTGAGTCCAGGTCTTCAGGTTCTGAGCACTGAATCCAGGTCTTTACTTCAGGTTCTGAGGACTGAGTCCAGATCTTCAGGTTCTGAGGACTGAGTCCAGGTCTTTACTTCAGGTTCTGAGGACTGAGTCCAGGTCTTCAGGTTCTGAGCACTGAATCCAGGTCTTTACTTCAGGTTCTGAGCACTGAATCCAGGTCTTTACTTCAGGTTCTGAGGACTGAGTGCAGGTCTTCAGGTTCTGAGGACTGAATCCAGGTCTTTACTTCAGGTTCTGAGGACTGAGTCCAGGTCTTCAGGTTCTGAGCACTGAATCCAGGTCTTTACTTCAGGTTCTGAGGACTGAGTCCAGGTCTTCCGGTTCTGAGCACTGAATCCAGGTCTTTACTTCAGGTTCTGAGGACTGAGTCCAGATCTTCAGGTTCTGAGGACTGAGTCCAGGTCTTTACTTCAGGTTCTGAGGACTGAGTGCAGGTCTTCAGGTTCTGAGGACTGAATCCAGGTCTTTACTTCAGGTTCTGAGGACTAAGTCCAGGTCTTCAGGTTCTGAGCACTGAATCCAGGTCTTTACTTCAGGTTCTGAGGACTGAGTCCAGGTCTTCAGGTTCTGAGCACTGAATCCAGGTCTTTACTTCAGGTTCTGAGGACTGAGTCCAGATCTTCAGGTTCTGAGGACTGAGTCCAGGTCTTCAGGTTCTGAGGACTGAATCCAGGTCTTTACTTCAGGTTCTGAGGACTGAGTCCAGGTCTTCAGGTTCTGAGGACTGAGTCCAGATCTTCAGGTTCTGAGGACTGAGTCCAGATCTTTACCTCAGGTTCTGAGGACTGAATCCAGATCTTTACTTCAGGTTCTGAGGACTGAGTCCAGGTCTTCAGGTTCTGAGGACTGAGTCCAGATCTTCAGGTTCTGAGGACTGAGTCCAGATCTTTACCTCAGGTTCTGAGGACTGACTCCAGGTCTTTACTTCAGGTTCTGTCCAGCAGCAGCTCAGTTACTCAGGTCCCAGTTTCAGAAGCTGCAACCAGCATCACCACAGGTCAAACATCTCATTCAACAGGTTTAGACCCTGAACTGGTTTTGTGTATCTAACGTTAAAGAAAGTTGTCAAACACTACCCCCCCCCCCCCCTCCCTACACACACACACACACACACACACAAACACACATGGCCTTTGGCCTGTCAGTCAAACAGAGAGGAGTGACAGATGCACTGATGCATTGTGGGTCTGCAGAGCGAGCTGACAACCTGTGTGTGAACAGAGAAGTGTGATGTCGTCACTTCAGCTTCGGAAAAGAAAAAGTGACTTAACTTGAAATGTGTCAGTGAATCTATAAAGCAGATGTTTGTTCTGCATGTGAGTGAAAAGAGAGTTGAGACGCTGTGCTGTTCTCACAGAGATGATTAGTGAAGCTGATCTGGTCTCCAGCGTCTCACTGAGGACTCAGTAAGCTCCTCCGTTCCTCTGGATCCAGGAAGTGTCCTGATCCTCTTACCCTCAACTGCTCATTTGTGCTTCTGTTTATTCTGCTTTATCCTCTCGTCACCGAGTGTGTTTTATATTCTCTTGCATCTCTTTTATTCCGTCTCGTGTCTGAAGGTGTTTTCATGAATCATGAACAGAACTTTGTACTGACTTGTTGTTGAACGGAGCTGTACTAACTTGTCCCGGCTGAACAAAAGGATTTCGGATCAGAGCTGACTGGAGTTCAAGGTCTGAAACTCTGACTCAGAAATCACCACCTCACACAAACAGTTTGATACATGTTTATATTCTGTTACACCAGGGACTGTGTTCATGACACACACATTACATATATATACTCATACATATACATTTTTATGTGTGTGTGTATATGTATTTCATTTTCATTTCATGTTTTTCAATCAATCAATCAATCAAGTTTTATCTGTATAGCCCACATTCACAAATCACAATTCGTCTCATTGGGCTTTAACATGGTGAGACATCCTCTGTCCTTAACCCTCAGCAAGAGTCAGGACAAACTACTAAAAACCCTTTTAACAGGTGAAGATCCGTAGAAACCTCAGAGAGACACATGTGAGGATCCGTCTCCCAGGACGGACACAAGTGACACAGATGTGTAGAGGAGAACATCATCAGGAGAAAGGTTTCATCAGCAATGATGAGGGGAAACATGTTGAAGGATAACTTCAATACTATATGTCAAGCAGTCCTGCTGCATCATAGTCTCTGGTCAGCAGCAAGATCATGATCCAGCATCAAGACCAGATCCACTATAGTCCATTGCCGCCAGTTAGGATCCATCATCAGCTGCCGCCTCGGTCGTGGTCCTGGTCCACCACCGTTATCTGATGCCAACGCCATTAAGGATCCGCCATTATTATTACGATCAGCCTGCGCGATATAGAATCTGCTATACTGGATCCACCATTGTGACCTGTGATACGCAAATATGCATATTTGTGTATTTGACAAGGCTCATCAATCAACAGCTAAATGTAATGAGCCCGAGTTAGCTCGACAGGCTAATTTCACTCTGTTGCCCGTGGCAAGTTTTATTTTAAATAGCAACTTAAAATTTAAATAAAATGACACTTTATAGTCAACACCGACAAACCTGATATACAGACTAATGTTCAGATACAATAAGTAACAACACAACCTGTGAGACAAATCACAGCAGTGAAGAACTTTACTTTACTAAAGTACATTTCTATTCAGATACTTTGTCTGACTGTTGTGAAAGATAAAAGATGAAAGTGATGTACATAGTTTATTGTTTCATGTTATTGTTTCTTCTTTTCTATAACTGCTGTCTGCCTCATCCTCTCGTTGATGAGCAGAGCGAGGTCGGGGGTTCGGCTGCTGAGTGCTGTGTTTTCCCACGGTCCCTGAAGGCAGCAGCGCGGCTCCGCTGCCATGTTGTTGTGAGTCCGGAGCAGCGGGACGGAGGCGACGCAGAGGCGGACTGAGAGGCGCCGTGAGTCGGTGTGTGTCAGCGGAGCCTCGGTGAGCAGGGACCCGGAGCGGACCCGGTGCGGACCCGGTGCGGGACCAGCTCGGCTCGGTGTGGACCTCTCGCTCCGGTACGTCGAGTTCTTCCTTCACTTCAAACTTCCCTCTGTCGCCTCCTCCGGCTCCGTCCGACTTTTCCCATTCATGCTAACAGGCGCTAGCTGCTCGGAGTTAGCTCCTTGACGTACTCCCTCTTCTCCCCCCCCCCCGCGGGGTGCGAGTCGAGCCGGACCGGGCCGAGCCGAGCCGGGCCGGGCTGTGGGGGGTGGGGGGTTGAGTGAGCAGAGGTAACTTCGAGCTCCACACCGATGACCGAGCGGTGTGTTGGAAGCTAACCTCCGTGCTAACAGGCTAACGCCTCCAGCCGAGCCCCAAACTCCTGGAGTCAGGAAACGAGTTGAAAGTGTGAACATCAAAGGACAACACCTCAAAGGAGAACATCACAGGAGATCAAAGTCACCGGGACCCGAGTCTCTGGGAACCATTTATCACGTTTGGCACAGTTTGTACAAGTTTAACTTTATGTGTGATTTAAAGGTGCAGTGTGTAGGATTTAGTGACATCTAGTGGTGAAGTGTCATGTTGCAGGTGAACCCCCCCACACCCTTCCAAACATGACAGAGAACCTGTGGTAACTTCACTTGTCAGAAAAACTTCAAAAGTTTAGTTAGTCCAGTCTGGGCGACTGTAAAAAACATGGCTGCCTCCGTAGAGAGGACCCACTCCTGGCGTTAATATAAAGTATTTAAATATAAAGTATGTAAATATAAAGTATTTAAATTAATAGTATGTCATTATAAAGTATTGGAATATAAAGGGCTCATCCTACAACTATTCGCACAATTTAGATGATTACACACTTTCACCTAAATCGTACACACTGGACCTTTTTAATAACGATAAACTGTCCCCCGGTAGCGTAAAGTTTAAAGTTCGTCCGTTAGTTTTACATCAGCTAAAGTGACACGTTTTCGTCCAGAGAAGAAAAAGGGAAGTTAGCGCTCGAGTCAGGTCGGTAGTCGGGATTTTCTCGGCACTAAATCCTCTTTTGCTGTGACTTGACTTCTCCTGTGAGAGGACGGAGCTGTTGCTCGTTCACATGTCGGCTGGGATCAAGCTGATTATCCATTTACACTCAGTCGCATGCTGCTTAGTGTAAGAACAGAATTCCTGACCCCCCCCCCCTGTTCGTAGACCTACTTACAAGCTGCCAGTTGCTGTGTGAAGGTTCCACAACACACTGTCACTTTTACTTTTCTGTCTTTCGTGGCTGTAATCTATTTTTGTTGTGATTTTTGATTGATCTGATGATTCTATTAGTTGATTAACTGCTTGTCAAGTGTGTGAAATGTCATTTGCACACTGTGAAGATCCGACGGGTCATAAACGCTGCCAAGAAAACAAGCAAAGAACGTGTCTTTCTTCTCACACTGATGTTTGTTCAAGTGTTTCTGATCAGTTTGGTTTTCATTAGCTGTTTGGTGATTTAAAAACGGACAGAGACATCAAGATGATGATTGACAGCTGAGACTGACTCCTAATTGGTTGAATGTGTGTCTCTATGGGGATTTGCTAGTATGACTCCATCTCCTGATCACTACTGCATCGACTCACTTCAGATCCAAGATGGCAGCGTTCATATCGAGGATGTGTTGGCTTCATTTCTGGATAGTAGTGGTGGGGGGAAAAAATCGATTCTGTTCAGTATCACGATATTTTGTGCCCACGATAATATCGATACTGTAGCACAAAGTATTGCAATATTTTAAAATTTTTTTAATACTTTATTTACAATTATATATGTAACAGCCCCTGGCTGGCAAAGCATGACGAGGAGAGTTTTAGAGCATGAAATATACCTCGTGTGTCTGCGGAAAGGATGTTCTCCACTGCAGGAGATATAGGAACGTTCCAGAGGAACTTTAACATCTGAGCATGTTGACCAACTGGACTGGACTCTAGTAGTACACATTTGTTCATTTTTCTCAATTTGATTGAAGCTCTAGGTTACTCTTATTTATATGATTATTCTCAGGTTTATGTTACTCTATTATGTCTGCTTTATGTTACTGTATTATATTTAAATAATTGTAAGTTATGTGCTGGGAGCTCAGTGTTCATGTGAGAGGTCTCCTATTCAGAAAATAATTACAAAGGTCCTGTGTCCTGAATGTTCAAGGACAAAGTTTTTGCACTTCAGTTATATAAATATATATATATATATTGCAATACTTGCAGTATTGCAATATATCGCAGAATCGCAATACTATTGAATCGTGGCCCAAATATCGCAATACTATTGAATCGTCACATTTTTGCCAATTCCCACCCCTACTGGATAGTGGGATTTCTTTATTTACAGTCTGTGGTGCAGATTATGATAATAAAGCCAAATTTTTGCAGGTATCAACCTCTCAAAACAAAATCCAACCAAATATAATACAAGGATGTATTGTTGATTCTATCCGATCACTGTGCAGAGCGGCAGTTCCTTCAGTGGTCAGCGTGGTCAGAGGTGGATTAACAGCCGACTCTGGAAGCTGTGGAGAACAAACTGGACAGTTTCCACTCAGGTGATGAGCCGCTCATTGTGGGACTGCGAGTGGGCGGAGTCAGCTCGTAGCATTGTAAAACTAGTTCTGCTGGAGGTGACGAGGGCGAGGCCGAGTTACACTAAGTACCCGACCGCTTATCACCTGTGCTTTCACTCAGTGGGCTCAGTGTCTGTCCTGGCTTCCTGTGTAATCCAACACCCAGCAGGTAATCCAGTGTGTCTCTGTTTATAAATGGATGCAGATTACATGCAGAAAAGAGCAGGTTGGTTCATGGTTGCCATGGGGATGAGGGAGCGCTTCATTTGATGCACTGGCGCTGACGCTGTATAGTTCAGAATCTGTTGTTTAGATTGAGCACTCGATACATTTCTTGTTTAAGGAATAAGTCTTTATTTTTTTAAATGGTGAATCATGTGGATCCCCCAACAGTCCACCCCCCAAAATACTGAATATATATATATATGTACAACATGAGACGAACAAAGCAGCATATTCATATTGATTAAACCCAGGAACCATCAATGTTTGGCATGTTGGCTTGAAAAATGATATGATGGAGTCTGGACTAAAGCCCTCGCCTCTGGACAAAGGTCTTGTGTGTCGAGAGCAGAGACTCAACAGATGTGAACTTTTTAGGTCAAACATGAAAGAAAAGGTTTGGTTTTGTCCAATCAGGAACCAGATCCAAGCGTTGGCCATGACACCGCAGCAGGAAAGAGTTAGCAGAAGATTCCAGTTGTTACTGCCATCGACTCGTATTTAAAGGTGTTTCAGTTTCACTTCTCTGTTTCTCATGGAGCCTGAGCAGCGAATCTCTCACTTCATGGTCTCGTCTCTGCTGTTTTCTGCTCATGAACCTTTCCTGTCAGATGTTCTGAATGTCCTGAGGTTCTGCTCAGTCACTTGATGCTGAATATCTCTTACCCACACTGATTGGAGGTAACCTGGTTGAAGCACGTCTTACTCTACTAGTACTGTTCTTTGTGAAGCTTCACCCGGTGTGGATCATATTTGGGATATGGCGTTTACATGAAACCTTTAGAATTCTGGTTATTCATATCCTGATATCTAATTACTGTGCAGTTTGCGTGGCACCTGTGATGGTTAACGTTAACATGATTACCAAAACAGAACCCACCGGCAGTTTTGATTCCCTTGTGGTTGCTTTTGAAAGTGAGGCAGTCTATGTTGCTTCTCAGACAGGGTCGATTCCTTTGGTATTTTGTTCCTAACAAATGCAGGTTCGTTTTCACAGGGGTTTTCAAAGCATCTTTGCACCAAAGACTGTAAATAAAGATGGACGATGCATCACTTCCTCCCACTGTCCAGAAATTAAGCCAAAATATTCAGCACAAGAACTCTTCCATCTTCCATCATTGTGAGTCTGAGTCTTTTGCAGGAGTGATCGTGAAGTGGAGCTGTGGTGTTGAGGTCCAACCAATACATGAGGTTTTGACCTGAAGTGATTTTGGTTTTCCTGGTGCATTCATAAACATCCAGGATTAACAGTGTTTGCTACCTGTCGGGTTTATTTGCAGTGGAAAGGCTCAAAGGTCGAGTTCAGCAGAATGAGGGAAACAGATGTCTGTCTGTTCCGAGCACATTCCTCAGGAACGCCATCCTGCTAGTCTTGTTTTTAACCCAACACTACTACCTTTCCTGCTCATGTTACCATCCAGCTAGCCTACCTTTGAGTGTTAGTGTAGGATGAAGCTTTGAATGGTTTGTTTTTTACACAGAACTTAAGTGTTGGGTTCTCTGTAGAGCTGTTTTTTGACATGTACTCTGGAAAATGTGGGTGCGGCCTTTCTCCGGACTTTGTCCTTAAATATGAAGAACACGGAAGGGGATGGTTTGATCAGACCCGTTCACAACAACCTGAAAATCTTTGGTGCGTTCAGGTGACGGGTGGAACCGGGGATGAGCATGCTGGAGGCAGGACAAGACATGTACATTCTGCTGCCTGTAGCTTATTGACCCGTATCACCTAAAGCTCTTGAATCTCTGTCCAAGTTTACGTGGTTTTCGGCATCTTCTACGTGTTCCTCTTTTTAATCCTGAGGTATTTGTATTGTGTTTGTTTTTATATGAATTACTACCAGTATAACCAACTTCAGGCGCATGGTCAGACCATGTATGTGGTTTGGTTGCCAAAGTATATGAAACACTTGGTGAAACTTCAGTTACCATGTGTCTACAAAGACTTGTTAATATTAGAAGACGTGAAAGATCTCTGTGAAGCTGCTTCTGCTCCTGCATCTGATGGATTTCACCCAGTCAGTGGGAGTTGTCTGCGTGTTGGAGCGTGCACTTGACGGATCAGTTACCAGATATTTGTTTGAACCTGTATGAGTGACTGATTAAACCTGCCCACTGTGAAAACAGCAGTGACTTCAGGACTGAATGAGTTCCGGCACAGATTGCAGCTTTCACAGACACAACACCTAAATCCCAGCAACACACAATAATGGTTATAGTGGTTTAATCCCCAGAGAGCATTCATTTTGCCACAGCCTTCAGAACAGCTGCAGCTGGAGTTCTGTTGTTTGCACATTTCTGTGAAAAAACACAAGGATTTTTATTATGTGAATTACACAGGCCACTCCCATTTGGTTCTCATCTGTCAGTCATATTACCAAACCTGCCCAAATTTAGATTAATAGTTTGTGATTGGCCCAAACAGTTTCAGAGTGGAGGGAAATCAAAAAGAATGAAGTGGATCAGGATCTAAAGATTTACTACATTTTTTTAATATTATTATTTGACAGGTTTTCTTTCTATGTTTATTAAACATTCTCTGGTTTCAGTTGTAGGATGTTGCTGCTCTTGTCAGACAAGTCTTTTGAAGTCACATCGGAGTCTGGGAACTCTCTTTTCTCTGAGACACTCGTACTAAAGTAAATCATCTATTGTGGATCTATAGTTAAGTATAATCCTATAAAGAAAGTGTTTATCTATACCTCAGAGCAGAGCTCTTGTGTTTTCTCATCTTATTAGCATTATTGTTTGTTAGATATAGATTGTGTTACTAGTTATTAAAGGATTAGTACACTTTAACAGAATTAAACTCATTTTATTCTGAAAGTTTCCTTGTGTGTACTAAAGGTCATATTTCTGCTGACGTTGAAATGGAAAGCGTTTGGTTGGGAACGTTTAATCACTGCACTGGTCAGCATAAAGACAGCTGAGGTCAGGACACAGCAACTGCTGGAAATGGCTGTTTAGTCATTGCTCTTCTGTAAGGCTCTTAGAGCTAAAAATGGAAGATTTCAAATCTTAGTTGGCTCATATAACTATGAGCAAATAAATATTGCTCTACGTGCCTTTTCTTTTCCCCTGAGACGAGTCGAGCACTCTGTGTTTATACGGCAGGGTTAGGGGTTGAGGCTGTTTTCGGACATGGACACGTAGTTTGTCTTTCACGTATGAAGAACTTGGCAGGAGATGGTCCGGGGCAGACGGGTTAATAACGGCAGTACGTTTCTGGAACATTCAGACGAGGGGTGGAGCAGCAGGAGACAGGACAGGACATAGAAATCCCACTGCCATAATCACATGTTTTTGTTTAAACATGAAACCAGTCCGATTTCGTGATATAGGTAATCATATTATCAAAAAGATCTGTTGCCTCTTTTGACCCATGGGTTGACCCAGTTGCCGACCACTACTGTAGTTCATTGGTCCAGACTGAAGGCACACTGCCCCGCCCCCACTGACTGCTACAGAGTGCTGGTCACCAGTTTATTCAATTCATATTTTTATTGAACGTATCACAATGCACCAAATTTGACACTGCACTTCCCTTGGCCCTTAACAATACACATGCCTAGTATGCAGTTGATAAGTTGAACGGTTGGAGAGGTATGCGTTCCACAGACGTTTGTGGAATTAGTAGGTCGCTTCCAAGAGAGAGTTTATAAAAGATGTAAAACTAAACTTGTCTGTTGGCTGATTAGAATGCTTATCAGTGCTCCATTTTCTTTCTCTAGCATAGCACCTCATGTTTGTTTCAGGAGTCACAGACATGAAGTCTTGACCCAACCTTCTCGATCATACATCACTAATACACTGCTGACTCAGCCGTCAGGTGCAATTTGGGGTTTAGTTTATATTCGATTTGTAGGAAAAAAAATCGATGACAAAAATAGTCACCGACGAATTTACTCGTTGATGAATCGTTGGTTACGTCATAGCTCGTGTTTCTCGTGCCGTGCAGCTGAACTAAACGTTGTTTTACCGGAGGTGCTGATGGAAGTAGCTGAGGAGTGATTCATCTCGCTTCCTTCCTATCCCTAAAAGATTGATAACAGTCGCGCATGTGCAATAGCGACAGAAAATGGACCAATGGCGGCGTCCGCTGCATCGCGTACCAGGAAGTCAAAAGTTCCGGAGAACTTCACCCTTAAAATACCCCGAAAAAAAGCTACCTGCAATATCTGTACGGCGGACCTGCTCTCCATGGAAGCAGGACATGCGCATTTAAGGAGGAGGCACGTTTGACATTGTAACGTAGACGATGCGGACTCGCCTCGGTAAGATAGCCTGTTAGCTAGCTTGCCATATACCTGTGCGCAGAATTCTACATTACAAAAATATGGTTTAAACTTTTTTTTAACGAGTTTAAAAGCGAAATGTTATATATTGTCTGACAAACGTCTTTTTTCAATCACAATCATTTAGTCCGAAGAAGACTGTTGTTTTGTTTGTTGACGTTTTTATTAACATTATTTTCCCTGTCCTTTTTGTTAACAGGAAAAATGGATACTTGATTTTTAATTTATTTTTAGTATCAGCACTTGGCCTGTTCTTGGTTCACAGGAAAAAGGGAAACTTGAATTTAAATTAAAAAAAAATTATTAGCACTAGCCTGTCCTTGGGTTTAAATGGACAAAAACTTGTTTTTCTTTGGTTTTGTGTAAACAGTGCAGTTATTAAATGAAGCATCGATCTTTATTGTCTTTTCAGTCATCACATGCCTCGAACAACCTCAAGCTTAATTTAAAAGCTGTTTGCTAAATAAGAGCAATTGAGAATTTGTGTCATTCATAATCCGATTTGTCGATTAATCGTTTCAATAATCGGTGACTAATCGACTATCAGAATAGTCGTTAGTTGCAGCCCTACTTGGAATGTGGGAGACTGGGGTCAAACCGCACTTTTTGTTGGGTGGTCCACCCCGCTCTTACCCCTGAGCCACAGACGCCCACACAGGCCTTAAGGCCGAATTAGTCGTTTTTTACGCACGCAGCTTCTATGGACTCGTTTTGGTTTATAATTCCCCCAGAGTTGCGCGTGTTGCAACGCAATTCACCGCCAGACCACTAGGCGGAGTAATGTTTGTTGTTGAAGTCGGCTCTTCTTCGTGTGTGGAACACGTTTATTGACATCGCCACAGCGGCTCCTCAGAGCCTTTTTCTGGCGGATGAATCCTCCGGTTAGTGACGGGTTCTACTAGTGGTCATGGTTTCGGATCTTTTCTGCCAAGTGCTCTTCTATTTGGTCCATATTCGTTCTTCTAAATCTTCCGTGGCTTCCGCAGTTTCCGGGATTGAAACCGGAAATGCGACTCCGGACGGGATGTAGTAAGCAGACCAATCACAAGCCTCGCGGGCTGCGTGAGGCTCGCGTCGCTTTGTCGTATAGTCAGAAAAATTGGCTGACGCACGCAAGCCGCAACACGCCCCCCGCAAGTACGCGAGGGGCGTGTTGCGTCGCTCACGTGCGTGCGTCCGTAAAAAGCCGAGTATAAATCGGCCTTTACCTGACCAACATTGCATGTATGATCAGAGGAAATTTGTTATCAATGAAAGAAATGTCCTTTGTTTAACATTTTTAAAGACTTTCAGTCTTTGAAGTTCATCTTCTTCAAAGCAACAGCAATGTGCCTTACTGTTTTCTGCCGTGTCTTCTTTCCTTTTCAAATTTGTTCTTGTTCTACAAGAACATTTGATGAAAGCAGTCTGAGATGAGAGCACATACTGAATTGGGCCTTGAAGAAGCAGTTCAGCATTTTGGGGCCGAGCAAAAAAGACAACGCATACGGGACAAAAGCAATCCAGTGAAAATGGAGATTATTGAGAACATGGTGCTTATTGAGGACCAGGAGCATACAGTGAATGTGGGGAACTCGGAGAACGTAAAGCACCACACACAATGTACAGCACTCGGAGAACATGTAGCGGCACTGAGAGAACATGTTGCGGCACTGCGAGAATATGCAGCAGCACTGCGAGAACATTTAGCTGCACTCAGACGCCACATGGAGCAGCACAAAGAGAATGTGGAGCAGCACCTGGAGGACGCGGTGCAGCACCTGGAGGACGCGGTGCAGCATTCGGAAGACGCGGTGCAGCACGCCGAGGACGCGGTGCAGCACTCAGAGGACGCCGTGCAGCAATCGGAGGATGCGGTGCAGCACTTGGAGGACGCGGTGCAGCACTCGGACGACGCGGTGCAGCACGCAGAGAAAGCAGGGCAGCACGCGGAGAACGCGTTGCAGCACGTGGAGGACGCGGTGCAGCACGAGGAGGACGCGGTGCAGCACGCAGAGAATGCGTTGCGGCACGCAGAGCTAGCAGGGCAGCACGCGGAGAACGTGCTGCAGCACGAGGACGCTGTGCAGCAAGAGAAGGACGCGTGGAAAAGTGCAAACCTGTTGAGCTTGTACAGTTGGTCATGGTCCTCCATCTGCGTGGTTGTCGCTGTGTTTGTGATTGCCCTCTATTGGATTTTATCTTTTACTTACGGCATCTAAACCCAACACCCTGTGTGTGTCAACGTGAGGAAAAGAGTGATCAGCGGAGTCTGTTTGTGTGTGGCCGTCTGTCCGTTGCTATGCAATTCAGTTATAGTAATCAACCACTTATGGGGATCACTTCATCCCGGACAAAATGCCTGGAAAAAAATGTTTATTATGGTTTAGCACTATACAAACAAAATAAAATTTTATTTAAATTAAATGTCTGTGTATGTGTCAAATCTTAAATGCTTTCTCTCGCATTTGTTTTAACAATTGTTTTAATTGCATATTTCTATACCATGTAAAATCATATAGCTTTCTTGGTCATGATAATGAGGGGACAACCTAGGGCTAATCGATCGGTCGAATTTTAATCGTGATTTCGATAATGGGGTCAAACGATCTCCAAACTACTATAATCGAGTTGAAACGATTATTTGGCATTTTTTTCGAAAGAGACGCGCATGTGCAATTCAGTCCCTCCCCCAAAGCATTCAGCGCTCTCCCGCTGACTGGCACTCGCTCTCCAGCAGCGGTGAAGAGAAGGAGGCGAGTTGTGTGTGTGGTGACCGGCGGTATTTAAAAAACAGCGCGGGTGGAAAATGGCGAAAGGGAGGACAGCCCCATTTAATAATGAGAGGACATTTCAAAGTTCTCAGTTACAAAGTGTTTTTTTGGAGAGGGTTGCCATCTTTAAGGGTTAGAATAACCGGGCACCGATATCCTGGTTTCACGGTGGAATAAGACACGCCGCCGTCATCAGTGTTTACCTGAACCGGAAGTGATTCCCTTTATTTCGGACGCTCCAGTCATCTAAAGAATAAAGCATAGACTTCAGAATAAGGGCACATAATAATCGTTTGAATAATCGTGATTTCGATATTGTCCAAAATAATCGTGATTATGTTTTTTTTCCATAATCGAGCAGCCCTAGGACAACCCTCTCTCTATTCTCAGGAAGGGGGCGTCTCCCCCCATGACATCACCCCCCCGGGAGACGGCCTCATCTGTGACAGTGTGTGCCCTCATATTCACCCTCAGGATAAATGGTGTCCTTGTGGCTGCTGTTCACAGAAACACTGTCTCTCTTCTCTCCCTGTCTTTGTCATCGTCACTCTCTCCCTGTAGCGGATGACTAATTGCTTCCCTTCCTTCCCAAGGCTTCTCATTGTTGTACTACTGGAGGTTTAATAGCAGGTCATGTTGAAGACTTAGAAACACCATGTCCCATTTTGCGCAAAGGCATATATATATATATATATATATGTGTTGACCAGCGGAGTAATGCAGTGGGGCTGCTAATGCAGGCGGTAAAGTCAGTGTGGAGAGCACTGATCACTGTCATAGACTAACAGTCGATAATGTTTTTAAAGATCTTTTTAAATAAAAACAGTTCATTTTTGACTGATTTTAGCAGAACCTGCAGCTATCATGAGTTCTCGTGAGAAGAGTTAAAAATCTACTACCTTTTTTTAAAGGGACATTTTGCTTTACGCTCAACAACGGCTGCAGCCGCACAAACCCGCTTGTGACCTGTACCATCAGTGGGTTGAAGACTAAGTTTTTATCTCCAGAGGATTTATATTTTTCTTTTCTGGGGAAGGTTCAATCTGATTGTGTCCTTGCAGCAAATGGCCAGACCTTGTAAGCTGAGAGAGAGGACTCTTAATGAATTAATCATCGGGTTTATCTAAAGCCACTGCTCCTGTAACCGAAGGTAGCCGAGCCAGTAGCCTGGACTGCATTCACATTCCAAGCAACAACTCCAGCTGAGCCTTAACAAAACCACCCGTGTACTAAAATATCCTCCATTTCTCAGCAATTCTCTGCCTGTTTCTCTGATTCTGAGAACTGGCTCAGTTTAGACAACACTGACCTCATCATCTGCATGTGATGGAGTCGGAGTGGGTTTGAGTGGCACTTATCGTCAGAGTAAAGCAGCTGAATATTAGGTATAACAAAAGAGACCATGAGCTCTGGTTGTGTTGGATCTTTAAATTCTATGTTAAAGACTAGAGGCTCCAGTAGGCGACTCCGACTCCGTGGCGCGGAGAGACGGACGGATCCGACGGAATCTTTTTCATTTATGCTTCTCCGAGTCTGGGGTCCTGAAAACAATTCACCGCCAAAACAGTAGGTGGCACAACGGAAGACAAGCTTGGAGAAGCCTACCTCACGAGTAATCAGAAGAAGTCCATGCTGTTTATTTACTTACTCCCCACTTCCCTCACACACAGTGTAGCTACGATGGCAACTAAATAAAATAAAGTGACACCCAGCAGGTCAAGATGCTGATGTTATCGTTTCTTAGCGCAGCGGTTCCAAGGTCTTGTTTCCGAACTGCGTTGCTAATCCCAAAGCTTGAAGCTACACGGAGGCAGCTAGCTCCCCCCCCAGCTTCCACACACAGTCAGCAGGGACTCCCGACACTAACTACTACCCAGTGTTTGCTTCTAACCTGACGGTGTTTGAGAAACAGTGTCAAGATAGAAGTGGAATTAAGTCGTGACAGCGTGTTTTGGCGCTGTTACCACCACAGTTAGCATGGTAGCTAGCACGCTAGCCTAGCACGCTAGAGCCATTTTGAAAGCTCGTTATAACCGTATGTGACCGTACACACATGCCGTCAGTGCTCTAACGAGCCACCGTCAGCCGAACAACTCCGCTGGCTTAACACATGTGTCACATTAATCGTAGAATCGTAGTTGTGTTTGTGTTTGTGTTTGTTGTGACACAGGGAATGAAACCGGAAGTTTTAGGTCCGGAAATGCTGTCGTTAGCGGACCAATCACAGCCAAGGGCTGTCCCTAGGCTCTCCGAAATGCCCACGGATAGTTAGAAAAATCAGAGCTGCACGAAAAGCTCCTTGAGGTGCACGGGGGGGCGTTTCTCTCTCGTTTCAGTCAAAACGGAGAAGCATATATCAGCCTGAACAGAAACTTCTGAAGCCTCTTCACATTTTCTATTGAAAATCTGTGGGTTGTGGACGTTGAGTTGTGTTGCGCTACACTAGCAAATGGGACTTTTTCCCTCACACACTGCACAGATAATTCATTGTAATCAACCAGTTGAATGATCATGAAAATTATTATTAGTTGCAGCAATAACTACATGTCGTAAGCTGTTAGCCATGAGATCCAGACAATGTCCCGACCAATGCGTTCAGACATTTTGTGTAGTTAGTGTTTGTGAAGCAGCAGCAGGTTGTCGGGTCCGAATCCTTCACAACAACAGGAACATGTGGGAACATTGAGGCGAGGGGCGGAGCCTGTAGAGCAACAGGAGGCGGGACATGACGTAGAAACTCTGCAGTGGAAAGATCAGTGTTGTTGTTCACAGCTCCTCCACACGGCGTCGGCCTCATCACCAGAAGATCTAGAATCTCCTGGTGTTTCCAAGTTCACGTCTTCGTCTTCTACGTGTTCAGCTCCCGAAAATCCACATCTGTCAGGGTCTATTGAAACTAGGGATGGGCATAATTAATCGACGATCGATTAATTGATCATTAAGAATTTCGTCGATGAAATTATTTTGTCATCGACGAAATTATGTTGCGTTCACTGCCAACACTGCAAAGCTATACGTCTCCATGAGCGCATGAGGAGTCCACTGCTCTTCTTTAAGTAGGAGGTCGGGATATCCGAGTTGACTGAACGCAGCACAGTGACGATTTTAGCAGCTGTAGGAAGCAGCCCGGAGTTATACTTTACAAGCCCCGCTGAAAGACCAGGAGCTAGCCGCTGAGAGCTAGATGGATTTGACGGTTCTCGACCTCTCAGTCCGGTTGTTGTCACGTCATCAATCCCGGAACCCCTCACCTAGACCCGGGTTTGTACGGGTTCCCTTCCCCGTAGACTGAGGGTCCGTGTGCGGACATGAAGCCGAGCTCCGCAGCTAGCCGCCGGAGCTAGCGGAGGCTAGCTCCGAAGCTAGCCCCTTCCGACCCGGACAAAGCCGGGTCTGGTGGAGGGGTTCCAGGGGTGAGGACGTGCCAACCACCGGACTGAGAGGTCGAGAACCATCAGATCGAGCTAGCTCTCAGCGGCTAGCTGCTCTCAGCGGCTAGCTGCTCTCTCAGCGCGGCTGAAGAGAACAGCAGCGCATGTTTTCAAGTGTAAACATTGAACGATCCCGTTTAACTGCCACAAGAGTTGTTCATCTTGTAATAAAGACCTCAATGAGGAAACACGCTGTGTTTTTTCTATTTTCACTGCATTTTAACAGCCTATAAATAGTGAATTTTAATATAAAATATTAATGATTAATCGAAAATTCGTCATTAACTCTCCCGACGATCGATTAAGACAATTTAATCGAATGCCCATCCCTAATTGAAACGTGTATATTTGTGGCCTCTGTGTTGTTGTGAAAGCTTTTCTCACTGTCACCGCAGATGAAGGAAAACTCATTCATTTTTTTGTTTAGTTTTCTCTGCTCTCTCCAGTCTGCCCCCCCCCCCCCCCCCCCCCCCGGTCTCGTTTTGATTACTGGGTGGAGCCTCCAGCCTGTGTTTACACCGCTCCCTCTCTTTCTCTGTGGAGTCTCTGCTCGTCGTGCCCTCATCTCTCTGCTGATGGGAGCTGGTTGCCTGATTGCCTCAGTGGTGGGCAGCGAGCCCTGGCTAACAGGGTCGACATGTCAGCCCCCCCCACCCCCCCCGCTGTCTCTCTAGGGCGCTCTGCTGCCGCTCTCTCTCCGGGTCATTAGTGTGCAGATCACTGGGGAGCCAGGCCCAGGCTGCACTGGCATCCTGACTCATTAACATCGTTTCCAGCTCTGGGGTTTGGAAAGAGGCTCTGCTACACCTACACTCTGCTTTCCTTCTGCTACACTTAGTTAAGCTCCGCCCACAAACAAATCTCAATAATTAAATCACCACGTGGACTCAGTAGCTTATTAACTGGAAGAAAAGTCTGTTCAACTTTACACACGTATATTTGAGGATTTTGTTCTTATTAGTTGTGGTGCTGAAGTGATGAGTCGGTATTGGTTGTTGTTTCCAGCTCCTCCCACACGGCGTCGGCCTCATCATCAAAAGCTCTGGAATCTCCTCGTGTTTCCAAGTGGACGTCTTCGTCTTCTACGTGTTCGGCTCCTCTTCTTCATCCTGAGATATTCCTGTTCTTCCAGTTTCACGTCACGTGTTAGAAACCTCGTCCACACGTCCACTCGCTTGTGGTGAATCCTCAGGATAATCTTGGATCGATCACAACAAATAAGAACACATTAAATGTGCTGGAGTACAGTGGAAACTGTAAAACGTCCCCCTGTCTTCGAGTGACCTTTTTCTCCTGCTATTGACATTTGTTAAGTTAAGTTGAACACACCTGAAAACACATATCACTTGACCACACGCTGGTATAAACAGGAAGCATTTGATGGTTAGTGGCAGAATTGTCAGCATTTCCAAACTTGTCCGTTTTCGTGGCTCTAAACTGTCGGAGTCGTGTGGACACCTGAAGTATCTGTAGTCGAGTTGATGAGTTTTCAAATGAAAACAGTCGTGTGGCTCCAGCCTGAACGTGGCCTCTAAAGGAGACTGTTGGTGGAGGTACGAGCTGTCTGAATATCATTCTTGTTCACATGGCTTTTCCTGATATTTCCAACTTAACATTCAAAGACCACGTCACATGTTGGCCGAGGTTAGAGAGTTGATCTTCATCACATGTGGGTTTTAAAAGGCTTTAAAAGTTGTTGTGTTACAAGCACGAGGCGTCAGTTTCCTTCATCACCTTCCGTTTCAGTCCGATGAGTCAATCAGGTTTGATTCTGGAACCAAATAAATTGAACAGAATAATTTTGTCTACTTGTCGTTTTGGATCAATGAGAATTTGGCTGATGTCACCACGTCCCACTGATCCTGAACGCTCGTTTCAAGGCTAATCTTTTCTACAATATTATTAACAGTTGATAAAAGTGAGTCTTTTATTTAATCTTTGAAAGAAGAGCTTGAAATAAACGAGTGATGACGCCGAGCTGCTGATGAAAATGTTTAACGTCTGTCTCTCTCTCTCTCCCTTCAGGTGAGGTGAAGATGGTGGACCGGCTCGCGAACAGCGAGGCCAACTCCAAGCGCATCGGGGTGGTGGAGGGCTGCTTCGGTGCAGCCGGGCAGCCGCTGGCCATCCCCGGGCGCGTGCTAATTGGCGAAGGCGTCCTAACTAAGCTCTGCCGTAAAAAGCCCAAGGCGCGGCAGTTCTTCCTCTTCAACGACATCTTGGTCTACGGCAACATCGTTATCCAGAAGAAGAAGTACAACAAGCAGCACATCATCCCGCTGGAGAGCGTCACCATCGCCACCGTGCCGGACGAGGGCGACCTGCGCAACGGTTGGCTCATCAAGACGCCCACCAAGTCCTTCGCTGTCTATGCCGCCACCGCCACCGAGAAGTCAGAGTGGATGAACCACATAGGGAAATGTGTTGGAGACTTGCTTCAGAAAAGCGGCAAGGCGCCTACTGGAGAGCACGCCGCCGTCTGGATCCCTGACTCGGAGGCGACGGTGTGCATGCGCTGCCAGAAGGTGAAGTTCACACCTGTCAGCCGCCGCCACCACTGCAGGAAGTGCGGCTTTGTGGTCTGCGGGCCGTGCTCCGACAAGAAGTTCCTCCTGCCCAGCCAGTCGTCCAAACCTGTTCGGGTCTGCGAGTACTGCTTCGTGCAGCTGACGTCGGGAAGCCTGGCGGCGCGGTCAGACTCCATCGGCCGGATGGGGTCAAAGTTCAACAACCTGTCAGACGATGAGGACGAAGACGACAGCAGTGACTGAGGAACACATCGTCCTCCACCCGGCCCGTCCCCGTCTTTCTCCTCTGCTCAGGCTCCACCGTGAGAGGAACTCCACCTCTGAGGATTGATTTGTTAAATTCGGTTCAGAGCTGGAGGCTCCTCTGAAAAACCAACTGTTTTATTTTACTTCCCTGTAATTCCTGCAGGGAAGAACATCTTCCTGAGCGTGTTGATTAATCAGTGAACTGTGGAATTAACCGGGCGACCAGCAGAACTGCAAGGAGGGGGGGGAAAGGTCGCACTTGACTCCTGATTAGGCTGCAGTTCGTCACTACAGAACAATGGTGCTAATGAGCAACTCCCTCTGTCCTCTTCTTAAATTAATTTCACCTTTTGAGAGGATTCTTTTTGATTTCTGACCATGAACTACACAAGGTGACAGTTGTTATTTCTGCAGGGAAAAGCAAATGTTTGGGCTCTAACCTTTGTCTCCTCTGTCTTTCAGGTATACCAGCAAACCTTTTTCTAACAGTTTGGTGTTTTTCTGCCGTCTTTTGCAAATTTTCCACCGTTTTTATAAACAGCAGAAATGTAGATATTACTCTAAACTCTCCGTTTATTGTCAACGTAATTTAGCTGCTTCTGACAAATCATCTGAAGCATGTTTCTCAGTCAGTGTGTTTGTCTCTGCTCACACACTGACTGAGTTTTCTCAGCGGCTTTCCCCCAAAAACTAACTCTACCGTTTGCCTATGTGGCCACAAGGTGCCTTATAAAGAAACAGGATTTACATGATGACTTTGACTCTGAAACACATCTCACAGGGTGCAGTCGAATATACAGCAGGGATATAACCAAGTTTTTGTTCCAGTTGTGCGTCGTTAAAAATACGTTACATTTTCATGCAGGCTTCTGAGAGCACAGGGGGGCGGATGTAGATTTTCTCTCAGGTTCATGACTTTTAAACTCAACTGTTTTCAGACATGAACTCTGGAAAATGTCCCAAAAATTGTATTCAGTATTTTCTTGTAGTTTGTCTTTCTCATAAAACTCGTAGGAAACTGTTGGTTCTTCAGTGCAGGTCTGAAAACAGCTTCTGATTAAATGAATGAAGGGAATCAGGGACTGAAGGAGAACAGAACCTGAGTTCCTCCTGAAGCTGCTGCAGAGCAAACTGCAGTCATTTCTGACCTTATTATAATTGAAAAAGTAGTAAATCGAGTGTAGATGTCAACAACAGGAAAACCTGTACTATGTGTCTGACAGGTTCAGCTCATGCCCATGCATAAATACCCAAAACTAACATCTGTCTGCTGGAAATGCCACACCCATATGATTGTGCACCAATAGGCTGACAGGCTCTGATACAGGAGCCAGAATACCAAGGCTATAGCAGCACGACTAGGAAATGTATTTAAAGCAGTAACATCAGGAAACAGCACATGTGACTTTCTGTCAGTTTAGGAGTTAAAATTAGATTCAAGATCTGTTCAGAGGCTGCAATGTGTGAAAGTCTAAATTCTCCAGTTGGGATGTTTGTGTGGACACTTCCTGTCAAAGAATGAAACCAAATGCAATAATCCTTCATTACAGGAACTGCTCTGTGTTTTCTTTTGCAATCACTTGTTGTAATTTGTCCTGATTCAGTAGTTTAGGTGGTTTCACTGGACAACTGTAAATCCGACTTCCTGTCAGTGACTCTTCTCTTTGCTGAGATCAGAGGGCGAAACAAACGCACCCTCTCTGAACCTGGCTCCTCCCAGCTGGTGGAGTTGTGTAACCTCTCCCCTTTCTCTCCTTCCTTCCTCGTGTCCTTTCTTCCTTCCTTCTTTTTTCAGCACCATAACTTTTCTTTGGTAAAGAGCCGTCGACTGATCATGTGACGTCTCAGTTTTCAGGTTTTCTCACAGATGTTCATGTGATCAGTTTCAGTTGGAGTTTCTCTTCCCTGCTGCGACTCGGAAGGGGTTTGTTCCTTTTTAATTGGGCAACATTTAAAACTCCTGCAGGCAGAAGTGACTCATCTCACAACCCACAAAACAACCCCACCTGACCTAAACTTAGTATGGCAGCAAAAACCTTTTAATAGATTACAAATCATGAACTATTTGTGTTATTTGTTTCCGATCAGTAGAAGGAGGTGAGGTGGAGTCGGTGTGATTTGGGTCGGAGCGGTCCGACGGTCGCAGCAGCTCCTCCACACGTCTGCTTCGTGGTTAAAGTATCTGAAGTTGTGCAGGAACCAGAATAGATGTCAGTTTTTTTGGAATAAAACCCTTCAGATTAGCATTTGAGTGGAAACTATGGAAACCTTTACTGCATCTCAACCTGAAACCAAACAGGGAAGCAACACATCAGCCGATCTTAAAGAGAAACACTTTGCTTAGTTATGGCTGCGATTCATCGGCATTAATCAGCATCTTTACATGCAACGCTTCTTAAAGTGACAGAACAGGGGGAAGAAAGGGACCTTTTTCAGTTTTTTTTGTGTTTTTATTTGAGGTAGATTTATGTTGTTGTTCAAGTCGCTGCAATAAAAACCACCTGAGAGATGAAGGCGGTGATGATAACTAACCAGCTGTTCTTCCTCCTCTCTGTGGCCGAGGAGACGACTTCACCGTCCAACCCAGAAACACAAAGTCTGAGCGGGTTTATCGGTGGATTGCACTTAAAGTCGGCACATGGACTCACATCTACAGTGACTCTGTCGGATATCTTTTTGTTTTTATGAATCTTTTCTGTTTTAATCCTGATGATTTTGTTTGTACATTTGTACATATTTGTTTTGGGTTCTTATGCTTTTGTTGTACAGCTACGATCAGTTCTGAAATGACGCAGTTTCAGCTCCTCCTCGTCTTTGTTCATATGAGCATCATTTTAAACACAGTGATTCCTGAACTCGTCACAAACTGATGACATGTTCGCCACATCTGTATTTGAACCCTCCCTATTCCCTGGGGAGGTCGCAGGTCAGCAGCAGGACTTGTTCATCGTCCTGTTTGAAAAAGCTTCAGCTCCTGGTTCAGAGTTATCAGAAACTTTAGTAACCAGGTTACCGTCAACTCCTGTAACATCACTGGATTCACAGCCAGGTTTCCTCCTGGTGTGCACATGGTCTCCAGATTCTAACAGACATGAACTCAAGGCCGCAGGCAGGAAGAGTCACATCTGGATAAACCAGACAAACTCAGGCTGCTTCTTCTTTCATGTTTACACCTGAAGAAAACGCATTCTGGCTCCAAATTTTGGTTTTGGCTAAATTAGCTGGTTGCTCCAGTTGCAGGTGACTGCTTCAATCTCCTCACTGCTCCTGCTGCTGTTTAAAATATACAGAACCCCCCCAGATGTTGGTCGTCACTGCTGCTGTTTGGTATTTTAAGATCCAGCTGTTTGTTCACACTGAGCAGCCTCTGACACTTCTGTCAACTGTACGTTTAAACAATGGTCTTATATTGTCGCTCGGTTTTCATTAACCGAGCGACAATATAAAACCCGGTGAAGAAAATGTGAGACGCAGGGAGAAGGTTTCAAGTTTCCCTTCAGCTACACAGTTGATGTATTTTAACTTCACTTCCAATGAGTTTATATTTACTTTTCACTTATTTCCTGAATTTATCAAGTCTCTGCTGTGCTCAGTTGATCACTGTCAACTCCCAAGCAAACACTGCCATCTTGTGTTCTTTGGGTTCGCAGTGTGCTGAGTGATAGTGAAGTGTCGCCGTGGTATCGAGGTCCCACCCTCACACGTCAGTCTCAGCTGTCCATCATGATATCTTGTCCCAGAGAGTGAATAGTCCCATCGAAACAAAACACCAGCGAGATGATGGACCTAAATGAATGATATGAAATCAAGGTGGTGAACTGCTGAGACTTTGTCCATTCAAATGTATTTCAAACAACCAACGACATAAAAGCAGTGAAAATTAGAAACATTTCTGCAGTTAGTTGCACTAATTTGTTGAATAATTAATCAATGGATTTATTCACCGAGATGTGTGGAAGCTACAGTGGCTCAGTGTGAACAGCAAAGACCGGCAGGACTGGAATATTCACTGATAGCAGCTGCAGACAAGTGAAACCTGAGATATGAATTTTTTCTGAGGAGGAAACCTGCGACAGCTGAAACAGGTCAACGTTCTGTCACTTTGTTTTTTGTATGTGAGCTGTTGCTTCTCACTTGCTTTTATGTTCTCATTGATGGTGGCAGTTTGTTTTTTTAAATTAATTTTAAAGCATCTTTAAAAAAGGGCTGAAATCAGAATGTAACCCAGTGTATCTATGACCAATACTAATTCTTTCAGAAATCTTTTAAGTTTATGTTATAAATGATACATCGCTTAAAGTAGCACTGTTGTCTTCATTCACTGTGTGTGTGTGTGTGCGCGTGCGTGTGAGTTCAGTGTGTGCGTTTGTCAGAGAGTTCTCCAGGTAATTCACATTTGCAAGTAACCAAATATTCAAATCAACTGGTCTGAAAAACAAATGTTTTACTCTCCACAAATCAATAACAATCTAAATCTGATATTCAGCAGGAAATGATTCCCCATCATCTGATGTCATATGACCAGTCAGGGCAGGAAAGTTCAAAAGTCTCTGCATCCAACAAAACTAAACCTGATAGAGTAGAAATAATAACTTCAGCTACAATTATTTAAGATGTAGAAATCACATAAATAAAACCCAACTACAATCATTTACACTCTGACTAAATCAGTTTAATTCAGATTTTTATTGCACAAAAGCTGATTTTGTAACAACACAAAATCAAACACAAACTGGCCAAAACACAAAGTGCAGTAAACATGTTGTCTTGGGATTTGCAATGTTTACGTTCCGTTGATGAAGTCTGAATCCAGGTCAGAATGTAACATGTTGTTGAAGCTGATTTGAAACTCGAGTGGAGACAAACCAGGAAACCCCCTCGGTTCCGCTTGGGTGCTGAAGCCAACTCCACCTGGCTCGTCCAGATCGACAGGATCTGTCACGTGTGTGTGCGTGTGTGTTCTCCAGGTAATTCACATTTGCAGATAACCAAATATTCAAATCAACTGGTCTAAAAAAACTGGTCATTTTTTTACTCTCCACAAATCAATAACAATCTAAATCTGATATTCAGCAGGAAATGATTCCCCATCATCTGATGTCATATGACCAGTCAGGGCAGGAAAGTTCAAAAGTCTCTGCATCCAACAAAACTAAACCTGATAGAATAGAAATAATAACTTCAGCTACAATAATTTAAGATGTAGAAATCACATAAATAAAACCCAAATACAATCATTTAAAAATTATAAAAATCCAAGTACAATCATTTTAAATGTATAATATCACATAACAAATAAAACCTGACCACAGTAATTCAAAATGTACAAATCACAACAAATTAAACCTAACTACAATAATTTAAAATGCATATAATCATATAATAAATAAACCTAACTACAATAATTTCGAATACACAAAATCACATAAAATAAACCTAACTACAATCATTTAAAATGCATAAAGTTAATAATTTGACACGCTTTATTTTGTGATGTAACCGGAAGCTGAGTGTGTGCTTCCGGCCCGCTGCCCTCCGCAGGAAGGAGGAGAGAAGCAGCGGAGGCGCGACTCGAATTCATTCGCACCATGGACGGTGCTCCGGTGAGAGGTCTCCGGCTGCTGCTGCTGCTGCTGCCGCTGCTGAGGCCCCGTGTCCGGGCCTCCCAGCCCCGGGACTCCCGGTAGGTCTCCTGCGAGCCGCCGGTGCTAAGTGTTAGCTGCTGTTAGCTCGTTGCTACCGGAGACAGAAAGTTAGAGAAGTTTCAACCAAGTTTCTCTGGAGCGGTTTCATGTAATGCGCTTCCGTGATTAGAAGGAAGAAGATGGAATATGAAAAGTGATGGACAGGTCTGTTTGTCTTCCGGACACTTAGCAGGGTTCTCTCCTGTCCTCCTGTCCTCCTGCTTGTGATGGACAGGTCTGTTTGTCTTCCGGACACTTAGCAGGGTTCTCTCCTGTCCTCCTGCTGTCCTCATCCTGTCCTCCTCCTGCTTGTGATGGACAGGTCTGTTTGTCTTCCGGACACTTAGCAGGGTTCTCTCCTGTCCTCCTGTCCTCCTGCTTGTGATGGACAGGTCTGTTTGTCTTCCGGACACTTAGCAGGGTTCTCTCCTGTCCTCCTCCTGTCCTCCTCCTGTCCTCCTCCTGTCCTCCTCCTGCTTGTGATGGACAGGTCTGTTTGTCTTCCGGACACTTAGCAGCAGAGGTGGGACCAAGTCATTTTTTTGCAAGTCCC
Organism: Limanda limanda; assembly: GCF_963576545.1. Lineage (NCBI taxonomy): Eukaryota > Metazoa > Chordata > Actinopteri > Pleuronectiformes > Pleuronectidae > Limanda > Limanda limanda. The sequence goes on along the minus strand of NC_083646.1, from coordinate 1,315,281 downwards.
AAGTAAGTCTCAAGTCTTTGCCCTCAAGTCCCGAGTCAAGTCCAAAGTCAAGACTGACAAGTCTCAAGTCCAGTCCAAGTCCTGCAGTTTGAGTTTCGAGTCCTTTCAAGTCCTTTTGATCACAGAGTAATAATATATTTACACGGATCATGTATGCTTTTAAAATCTTTATTTATTTATTAAAACTTGCGGGAGCCGCTCCTATGCAGTGCAAAAAAGGACAAGGCTCATAAATCCAATCTAAAAACAGTTATTTTTAATCAAAGGAGATCTTTACAAATTCAAGTGCAATGACATTAAACATTTAACATGTCAACACAACATTTAAGAACTTTTGGGAGGACATGTCAAGACATGAACCACATGACAGCTAAAATAAAAAGTTAAAATGCCGCTGTCCCACTGTATATTTAAACTTTTGGTTAAACTTTGGTCGACCTTTCGAGCACTAGTCTACAAACTTCTTGTTGAGTTTGAGCAGCAGCGGATTTTCAAGGTGAGTAGAGCTCATCCGGGTTCACTTTGCAGTGAACAGCAATCCAGCACAGCTGAAGAGTCACCTGCAGGGGGCCGAGGCAGGTAGGCCAGTAGGCTACTGAGTTTCAGGCAGTGTTGAGCATGAACGAGTTCAATGAACACGTTCATTTTTAAGAGAACGTTGAATTAAACGCAACTTAATGACAAATAATGATTTTGAACGGTAAACACGTTCATATTATCTGAGGTCAAGCTGAAACGTTACGTAATGTTTTCCTTCTCCTGAGGAGAGACGCTGTCTAAAACGAGTGCTTGCATAGGCCTGTCACGATAACACATTTTTCTGTGCGATTAATTGCCCCAGAAATTATTGCGATAAGCGATAATATTGCCGTTTTGACACCATTTTCAACTTATATAATGATAATGGCATAATAATGCAAGTACACCCTTTCGAAGATCAATAAACTTTTATTTTTAAAGAACACTGGAACTGGACATCTGGAAGACATTTAAGAAAGACTTTTTTATTGCCAAATATATGAACTTTTTAAAGTAGATTATAAATATAAATAAATACAAAAACTTTTTAACTTAAAACTATGAATAATATATGAACTGTTAACAAAAGTTTACACTATACTTAAATAAATAAAAATAAATACAAAACAGACATACTCTGACTCGTGACTTCGGTGCCTGAGCCAATTGAGACCCCGTGTCTCCGCGGAGACCCCTGTGTCAGACCGCTCGGAGACCCCCGTGTCTCCGCGGCTGGGGCTGTCGCTGGCAGGCTTCCGCCCGCCTTCGTCCCCCCGAACGCTTTTGTGAAACCTTTCTCGCCGTGGTCTCCGTTCCTCCCGCCCCGAGCCTTTCCAAGGGCAAGGGCAGCGCGGAGACAAGAGTCTGTCCACCTGCAGCCGCGGCCGACTGCCGGATGGGATCTGCATCGATCTCATTTTTAGCCTTATGCGAGCGGAGTTGACGGAAATCCGTCATAGCGACGGAAAACTTTAATCCCTGAATTTATTGCAGCCGGCAAAAAATTATCGCTCATTTTAATTTATCGCGCAATTAATTGATTTATTGCATATCGCGACAGGCCTATGCTAGCACCATGTCGTTGCGATCGTTGTTGTGTTTATTTGAAATGAAATGCAGTCTTACACGGCAAAGTAACGTCTGAAAGTTGCAATTCCGTTTTTCAACTTTTTTTTGTTGAGGGGGGGGGGCTCTTGCATAGAGCCCCAAATATGCTAGGGCCGCCCCTGTGTAGCGCAGTGATTCTCTAACTGTATGGTGCACCCCCCCACCGGTGCGGCGCGGAGGCATAACAGGCTGGCGACCGGGAGGAGAGAATGCGAGGCGGATCTGATATTATAGCCGAACTAATGTTTTGATGTCCGCACTCTTTAACGGCGGAGCAGTAAACAAACAAACAAATCGCTCTTTCGCCGCAGCCAGGGGTCTGCAGCCCGCGGCTCTGCAGCCCCTCCGCAGTGGATCCCTGTGCAGTGTTGTGCCTGTCGCGCATATTTTTCGCGAACAGTGAACTTTACGATCAGTTTTCATATGTTGAACGTGCACGTTAGGGAACGTCATCCACTCTGTGCAGCATCTAACACTGCGGTGAGAGTTGCCTTGCGTTACTTTACACCCCTGACAGCACACACACACACACAGACGCACACATACACACACAGACGCACACATACACAATGAAAGAAACAGAGCGCTCTTTAATAACATAGTTTTTAATCTTTGGGTTTTGGGGAAAGGAGCAAGTCTTATCAAGTCAAAAGGCTCAAGTCCAAGTGAAGTCACGAGTCATTGATGTTCAAGTCCAAGTCGAGTTGCAAGTCTCTTTACATTTTGTCAAGTCGAGTCTAAAGTCATCAAATTCATGACTCGAGTCCACACCTCTGCTTAGCAGGGTTCTCTCCTGTCCTCCTGCTTGTCCTCCTCCTGCTGTCCTCCTCCTGTCCTCCTGCTTGTGATGGACAGGTCTGCTTGTCTTCCGGACACTTAGCAGGGTTCTCTCCTGTCCTCCTGCTTGTCCTCCTGCCTGTCCTCATGCTGTCCCCCTGCTGTCCTCCTGCTGTCCCCCTGCTGTCCTCCTGCTTTCCTCCTGCTTGTCCTCCTGCTTGTCCTCCTGCTTGTCCTCCTGCTGTCCCCCTGCTGTCCCCCTGCTGTCCCCCTGCTTGTCCTCCTGCTTGTCCTCCTGCTTGTCCTCCTGCTGTCCCCCTGCTGTCCCCCTGCTGTCCCCCTGCTGTCCCCCTGCTGTCCTCCTGGGGTCCGGATCATTGCAGACGCTCTGTTGATGAAGTCTGAATCCAGGTCAGAATGTAACACGTTGTTCAGGTTGAACGTGTGTGTGTGTGTGTTGTTGAAGCTGATTTGAAACTTGGCTGCTGAAGCCAACTCCGACAGGATCTGTCACAGATGCGTGGGGGGGGGGGGGGGGGGGGGCAGGTCTACCAGCTGCTCCTCCTCCCGCTGACGACCTGGACGACCTTCACCTGATGGATCCAGTGATCTAACACCGAGTGTTTCTCTTTGCTTCGTAGCGCCTCAATGGACGATGACTTCCTGCTGCCGTACGCCCCCGGCCACGGCCCCTCCCGCTCCCACCGCCATGTTCGGGACTGTCAGCCCATCCGGCACGGAAGCTCCACCCACGAGAGCCGGCCCGCCAGTAACCACAGCGAGCTGCCGGTCGCCACGTCCCACCCGTTCGTCACGGACGTGCCGGGGAGCTCGCGGTTCGCTTACGGTCAGAAACACAAAATCACCACATGAAACTCTGCAATAGAAGCGTGTGTGTGTGTGTGTTTGTTGGAATGGGGTGCGTGTGTGTGTGTTTGTTGGAATGGGGTGCGTGTGTGTGTGTTTGTTGGAAGGGTGTGTGTGTGTGTTTGTTGGAATGGGGTGCGTGTGTGTGTTTGTTGGAATGGGGTGCGTGTGGGTGTGTTTGTTGGAAGGGTGTGTGTGTGTGTTTGTTGGAATGGGGTGCGTGTGTGTGTGTTTGTTGGAATGGGGTACGTGTGTGTGTGTTTGTTGGAATGGGGTGCGTGTGTGTGTTTGTTGGAATGGGGTGCGTGTGTGTGTGTTTGTTGGAAGGGGTTGTGTGTGTGTGTGTGTGTTTGTTGGAATGGGGTGCGTGTGTGTGTTTGTTGGAATGGGGTGCGTGTGTGTGTTTGTTGAAATGGGGTGCGTGTGTGTGTTTGTTGGAATGGGGTGCGTGTGTGTGTGTTTGTTGGAATGGGGTGCGTGTGTGTGTGTTTGTTGGAATGGGGTGCGTGTGTGTGTTTGTTGGAATGGGGTATGTGTGTGTGTGTTTGTTGGAATGGGGTGCGTGTGTGTGTTTGTTGGAATGGGGTGCGTGTGTGTGTGTTTGTTGGAATGGGGTGCGTGTGTGTGTGTTTGTTGGAATGGGGTGCGTGTGTGTGTTTGTTGGAATGGGGTGCGTGTGTGTGTTTGTTGAAATGGGGTGCGTGTGTGTGTTTGTTGGAATGGGGTGCGTGTGTGTGTGTTTGTTGGAAGGGGTTGTGTGTGTGTTTGTTTGAATGGGGTATGTGTGTGTGTGTTTGTTGGAATGGGGTGCGTGTGTGTTTGTTGGAAGGGGTTGTGTGTGTGTTTGTTGGAAGGGGTTGTGTGTGTGTGTCTTTCTAAACCCCTCCGTCCTGGTTTTGTGTCCCTGAAGCGTCAGTGTTGTTGTCATTGTTTCCGCCTGCAGGTCACATGACGGTGGTCCGGGACCCCCTGAGGACGGTGTCCGTGCTGGAGCCGGTGGCGCCGGGCGGCTGCTGGCTGAAGATGAGGTCGTCGGTGGAGGAGACGGCCCGAGCGGCCGGGTGTCTGTACGCCCTGAACGCCGGCTTCTTCGACCCGCACACAGGAGCGTGTCTGGGAAATCTGGTGAGCGACTTCAAGCGGGTGACGGACAGCGGCGGCGTGCAGAACGCCCAGTTCGGGATCAGGAGGGACGGGACCCTCGTGTTCGGGTGAGAGATTTACAGTAAACCGCTCATTACATTCAGATCTGGATCGGGGAGTGAATCCAGGAATTATTGTTGAATTGACGTGTTTGCCTAGCCTGCGTGCCAGACGAATTTAGCCCCGCCCACAACAATTTTATGGTCGGGAAGTTCGGTCTGGAGTCGCTCCGTTGGCAAGTGATCAAATTCCTCCTGTAGCCCATTTTTCTTTACATGTTTGTGCTTACTTTGTGCCTGCGTGTTGGCTTGCCTGCGTTCCGGGACTTATTGAGCAGAGCCGGAAGCTCTCGTATCGAAAAACATATGAATATTAAAACAAGTTTTTTAAGAAATTATTAAAATAAAATATAACAATATAATGTTATCACTAGAAAATTACGGAGTCCCTGTTGACATCGGTGGATGAATTACTAATTTGTGGCCACGCAATAACAAAAATAATCTAATAATTTATATATAAAGCTTTCTTAACAACAGCATCACAATTTCATAAAATAATAACAAATGCAGACTTCTAAGATGAACCAAAATAACTAGCACATCGTCATGTACAGTCCGTGGCTCGGTGCGTAAATGTCCCCACCAGAGGATGAGGGAATTTAAATCATTAAAATTCATCCACACATATCGGGTGTAAATAATAATGTAAAACAGCCCAGACTGTAAAATGTAGATATTAGCTCGATGACGTGTTATCAACTGCTGCGGTTTAGAATAATCTGTCTGCGTAAAGAAGCTCCAAAACCTCACAGCGTGTGTGTGTGTGTGTTCCGTGTGTGTGTGTTCCGTGTGTGTGTCCGTGTGTGTGTTCCGTGTGTGTGTTCCGTGTGTGTGTCCGTGTGTGTGTTCTGTGTGTGTGTTCCGTGTGTGTGTTCCGTGTGTGTGTCCGTGTGTGTGTCCGTGTGTGTGTTCCGTGTGTGTGTTCCGTGTGTGTGTGTTCCGTGTGTGTGTTCCGTGTGTGTGTTCCGTGTGTGTGTTCCGTGTGTGTGTCCGTGTGTGTGTTCCGTGTGTGTGTCCGTGTGTGTGTCCGTGTGTGTGTTCCGTGTGTGTGTTCCGTGTGTGTGTGTTCCGTGTGTGTGTTCCGTGTGTGTGTTCCGTGTGTGTGTTCCGTGTGTGTGTTCCGTGTGTGTGTTCCGTGTGTGTGTTCCGTGTGTGTGTTCCGTGTGTTTTCTCCGCTGGACACAGAAGTCGCCCACTTTATTAATCACTGACATAAAGACTGATACCGTCACTGCAGTATAGCCTAAATAAGTCCCACTGCATTGTGAGTGGCATGTGTGTGTTTTTTTAATTGTCGTTTTATGTGCGTTCCGGGACTTGTGCTCGTCGTACCTGCGCTGTCATATGTGCTTAGCGTTCCGGCACCTTGTCAACGCACATCCAAAGCCACTCCTTTCTCTCACGGCTCTCTCTCTCACTCACATTCACACGCACACAAACGCACACACACACGACCCCAACCCCATGTCACTCACACGAGCCGCACTAACATTAAACTTTCATATTAAGGTGGGGGCCACAAAATATCGTCCTGAGGGCCGGTATTGGCCCGCGGGCCGCGAGTTTGAGACCCCTGTTCTAGACAAACAATGAAGTTTGGGTGAAGCTTGAATTTAAGGAGACGGTTGTGTCTTGGCAGATGAACACGTCATTAAATCTGCTTCTCATTGGTAAATAAGCATTTGAAAATATATAAAACAATATAGATGCTTGAGACAATCTCAGTTTCTCTGGATCCAGTGTCTGTGTGAGGAGTTCCTCTGGTGTGAAGCCGTTGGGCCTCATTCACTAACACCTGCACAGATATATGTTATGTGATATGTGTTAAGTGATATGGTTTGATGCAGAGAAGGGAAACTGGTTGGACTCGTGGAGCGACTGTGACTCGCTGACTGGAGGTGAAGAGGAGAGAGAACTGTATCTCCCACCTGGACTGGGACACTTCAGCTCAAACTATGAACCACAACCAGTAAAATAACACAATAAAATATATAAATAAAGTTTATTATATTATTATTGTGACTCGAGAGGAAAATCCGGTGGTCAAGGGAGACCATGAATGTCAGTAAACAAATAAAATGTCAGTTCATCTCTTATTGTTTGAGATATTTCGGTCTGGATTCCACAGCTTGTAAATGTAGAAAACATTACATGATGAAGTTCAATAGTTTTATCTCTGATCGGTCATAATGTCTCTGGTCCGTCCACCCAGGTATCTGTCTCAGGGAGACGTGAACGATCCCTTCAACCCGTTCGTCCAGCTGGTCTCCGGCGTGGTGTGGCTGCTGAGGAACGGAGAAGTCTACATCAACCAGAGCCTGGAGGCCGAGTGCGACGCCACGCAGACCACGGGTGCGTTCTGCGCTTTCACTTCCTGCAACATCAACCGCAACTTCCACCGTCCACTTCCAGATTTTAGCGTTTGGCGATGAAAGAGTGTCAGAGACAAACCTCTTTCACAAGAGAGTAAAGATTTGATCCGAAACAGAAAAGTCGACTTACAATCCACTGACCTGGTTTGCTGTAAGGTCACAGGTTGCCATAGTGACAGAGACAATCAATAAACAGTTTGCACGACACGTCTCGACCTCGGTTACATTCATGTTGAAACTTGTTCTCAGTTTGTTATGAACTCGTGTTGGTGGTGAACTCAGTGAGGACAGTCCGGCTTCATCCACACGACCACGCGTTGTTTTTTAACGGTGTCTTCAAACTCAAACGTGCAGTGAACACGGGAAGCAAATCACGTCAGGTCTCATCCACATGTAGTTGCATGTTTTGTAAAACACAGATTGGAGCTGAACAGCAGCTGTTGGCAAACACAACAGGGTCAGTGACACTTGTAATTGATTCTCTAGGTTGTTGTTCTCTGGACATGAGGTCGTTTCGTCACATTACTGCCGGATCAAGTCTTTAAATTATTCTGAGACATATTCATATGGTTTGATTTAATAAGTATTTTACTCCTTTTATTTGAAGCATACCTTCATACATATACAAAACGTTTCTTTAACAGGGCAACTCCGCGAATTTGTGGATGTGGTGTCGGCCAGGACGGCGGTGGGTCACGACGCCGAGGGCCGACTGGTCCTCTTCCACATCGAGGGACAGACTGGAGTCAGAGGGTAAGAACAGGAGAGAGAGGATTCAGGTGTGTGAGTGGGTGTGTCTCTGTGGGTGTGTCTCTGTGTGTGTGTCTCTGTGTGTGTTCTGACACAACCTGTTCGTGTTCATTTCATGAGAAGTCATCTGGAACCTTCAATGTCTTATGTTGTGAAATGTTAAGTTATCGAACAATTGGTCTTTGTGTATTTAATCTGGGCGTTCTGCAGAAAGGATCAACGCAGAGAGTCACTTGGATCTCACAGTCCTGAGGGAGGATGGTCAAATGCATCTCATATCGGAGGCTGTTTGTCTGAGCCAGTTCAGACTGGTTCTGTAGGCAAAGTTTGAGGCAGGAATTAAGACCCAGGAAACTGATTTACATGCGTTTCCTGTGAAGACAAAGCAGACGAGTCCTTGCACAGTCACTAAGTAATAGAAAAGTCTTCAAGGTTTCAGGTCACAAACACTTCAGGTCACTTTTCAAATACAAAATAGTTTTCCACCACACTTAGTTATTTTCCACCACATAGTCGGACGGGACCCTCGTGTTCGGGTGAGAGATTTACAGTAAACAGCTCATTACATTCAGATCTGGATCAGGGAGTGAATCCAGGAATTATTGTTGAATTGACGTGTTTGCCAACTTCCCAGGGAATAATAATTTATGGTTCTGGACAAACAATGAGAGTTGGAAATTTGGGTGAAGCTTAAATTTAAGGAGACGCTTGTGTCTTGGCAGATGAGCACGTTATTAAAACTGCTTCTCATTGGTAAATAATATGTTCGCACGACATCTGATTTGTTTCTCAACACCGTGCGTGCGAAGTTATGACAGTTGAAGTTATGAGAGACGCTCTCAAAATGTTTATGATACACTTGACATTGAAGGTGTGCTCAGCCTAACTATAGGTAAATATAGGATTTAATTGAAGCAGAGAAGGGAAACTGGTTGGACTCGTGGAGCGACTGTGACTCGCTGACTGGAGGTGAAGAGGAGAGAGAACTGTATCTCCCACCTGGACTGGGACACTTCAGCTCAAACTATGAACCACAACCAGTAAAATAACACAATAAAATATATAAATAAAGTTTATTATATTATTATTGTGACTCGAGAGGAAAATCCGGTGGTCAAGGGAGACCATGAATGTCAGTAAACAAATAAAATGTCAGTTCATCTCTTATTGTTTGAGATATTTCGGTCTGGATTCCACAGCTTGTAAATGTAGAAACATTACATGATGAAGTTCAATAGTTTTATCTCTGATCGGTCATAATGTCTCTGGTCCGTCCACCCAGGTATCTGTCTCAGGGAGACGCAAATGGTTTTTGTGTATTTAATCTGGGCGTTCTGCAGAAAGGATCAACGCAGAGAGTCACTTGGATCTCACAGTCCTGAGGGAGGATGGTCAAATGCATTTCATATCGGAGGCTGTTTGTCTGAGCCAGTTCAGACTGGTTCTGTAGGCAAAGTTTGAGGCAGGAATTAAGACCCAGGAAACTGATTTACATGCGTTTCCTGTGAAGACAAAGCAGACGAGTCCTTGCACAGTCACTAAGTAATAGAAAAGTCTTCAAGGTTTCAGGTCACAAACACTTCAGGTCACTTTTCAAATACAAAATAGTTTTCCACTACATAGTCAGTTTGTGATATATATAATAAAAGTGTTAGAGATGAGATAAGGGTGAAAACTTAATCAGTCAATTAAACGATGAACAACTGTGTCGTGTGTTAAAGAGAGAAGAGGAACCAGATGCTCCTCAGGGTGGTTGTTCCAGGGGGGGGGGCCCAATCAGAGAGGTTTATATTCAGGGTTCGTACGGTCATGGAAAACCTGGAAAAGTCATGGAATTTTTAAATGTTTTTTTCCAGGCCTGAAAAAGTCGTGGGAAAAAATAATCTCTCAAACGTTTTGAAAAGGTCATGGAAATTTGCTATATTCATATTTTCATGTTGTTCATTCACGCTTTAAATGTTTAAAATAATTCATATGCTTTTAAAGAAATACGCTAAAAATATAAGCAGGCATACTTGGGTTTGTGTCATTTAAGGTTTACTGTCTGCCTTGGAATTCTCATTGTTTGTTTGAATACTACATTTTGTCACTTTTTCGTGTATACACCGAGATTTCACAAAATGTTCGGTCATGGAAATTTGGTTTAAAGTTCTTGAAAAGTCATGGAAATCCATTGGTCAAAATGTGTATGAACCCTGATATTAAACTTCTGATTTTGTGCTCTGGCGCAGGATGAGTCTCTGGGAGGTGGCTGAGTTCCTGAAGAAGAACGGAGTGATCAATGCCATAAACTTGGATGGAGGCGGGTCGTCCTCCTTCGTGGTTAACGGCTCACTGACCAGCTACCCCAGTGACCACTGGTGAGCCAATGGATCCGTCTGATGTGTTTTCAACAATATGTAGTTCAGTGGAAATAGCCTCAGTACTTTGCGTTTGCTCCTCTGTTTCTTTTCATCACTCTCTGCTCTCCATCAGCATTCCTGACAGCAGGTGGCGCTGTGGCCGGGCAGTCTCCTCTATCCTGTGTGTCCACCCGCGGCGCTGTGTGTCCACGGACTGCAGCGGACACGGAGGCTGTGTGGACGGACGCTGTGTGTGTCAGCCGGGCTGGACGGGCATCGCCTGTCACGCTCTGGTGTGTCAGCCGCCAGCCTGCGGCGCCCACGGCCTCTGCACTGCCAGTAAGGGTGGATTGTTGTGGTGATGATTTGTATGAATGAAGGCTGTTAATGCAGAATCACACACACACACTGCTGCTTCCACAAGGATTCAAGTGGAATGGATTCCTCTGTGTTTAAGGGAGGATTCACTGCAGGACTGATGGATGCTCCCAACACACCTGAGAATAAATCTCTCTTCTCTGGACTCAATGTTCCACTGAGAAATATCAAGAGGTATAAATGTAAACAGAGCTCACACAGTCCAGCTGACCAATCAGGAGTCAGTCCCAGCCGTCAATCAGGAGGCCTGTTTTTATATCTCCTCAAATAACCGATTCAAACCAAACTGATCAGAAGCATCAGTGAGATAAGAACGACCTGAAATGACAGAAACCTTCTTTGAGATAACGTTCAGTCCATGTCCCACTGGTCCTCTTCCACATCGAGGGACAGACTGGAGACGTGGGTAAGAACAGGAGAGAGGATTCAGGTGTGTGGGTGTGTCTCTGTGCGACTGTCTCTGTGTGGGTGTGTCTCTGTGTGTGTTCTGACACAACCTGTACGTGTTCATTTCATGAGAAGTCATCTGGAACCTTCAATGTCTTACGATGTGAAATGTTATGTTAGTGAACAAATGGTCTTTGTGTATTTAATCTGGGCGTTCTGCAGAAAGGATCAACGCAGAGAGTCACATGGATCTCACAGTCCTGAGGGAGGATGGTCAAATGCATCTCACATCGGAGGCTGTTTGTCTGAGCCGGTTCAGACTGGTTCTGTAGGCAAAGTTTGAGGCAGGAATTAAGACCCAGGAAACTGATTTACATGCGTTTCCTGTGAAGACTGAAGACAAAGCAGTCTTTGTTTCAGGTCACAAACACGTCAGGTCACTTTTCAAATACAAAATAGTTTTCCACCAAACTTAAGGCCAATTTATGCCTCTCCGTTGTTTCTATTACGGACAGATAAGACCGCCCTATCCGTCGTGAAACGTCCTCTCCGAGCGCCTCCGACAGCTTTTCGTACACGTCTGATTTTTCTAACTATCCGTCTTCATGTTGGAGACCCGACGGACCGCTCTTGGCTGTGATTGGTCCGCGAACGACATCATTTCCGTATGACGTCATTTCCGTATTTCCGGACCTCAAACTTCCTGTTTACTTGTAGCAACAAACACGAACACAACTACGATTCTACGATTAATGTGACGTGTGTGTTAAGCCAGCGGAGTTGTCCGGCTGACGGTGGCTCGTTAGAGCACTGAGGGCATGTGTGCACGGTCACATACGGTTATAACGAGCTTTCAAAACGGCGCTAGCAGGCTAGGCTAGCCACCATGCTAACTGCGGTGGTAACAGTGCATAACCCCGCCGTCACGACTTTAATTCCACTTCTATCATGACACTGTTTCTATAATACCGTCAGGTTAGAAGCAAACACTGGATAGTAGTTAGTGTCGGGAGTCCCTGCTGACTGTGTGTGGAAGCTGGGGGGGGAGCTAGGTCCGTGTAGCTTCTAGCTACATGTAGCCTCAAGCAGATTCAAGCTGTGGAATCAGCAACACAGTTCGGAAACAAGACCGGGGAACCGCTGCGCTAAGAAACGATTACATCAGCATCTTGACACGCTGGGTGTCACTTTATTTAGTTCTGTTAGTTGCCATGGTTCAGTGTGTGGGAGGAGCTAACATGTCAACAGAGACACGTGGACTTCTTCTTCCCAAATGGGGTAGGCTTCTCTGAGCTCGTCTTCCGTTGCGCCACCTATGGGTTTGGCGGTGAATTGTTTTTAGACGGATAGTCGTCGGAGAAGTAAAAATCAAAAAGACTCTTTGCCCCCCCGCTGAGACCTCTCCGAGAAACGGACACGTAGAAGTATATAAGAGCCTTTAGTTATTTTCCACCACATAGTCAGTTTGAGTTTTGGGTGGATTTGTGATATATATATATAATAAAATCTAAGAATAAAAGTGTTCGAGATGAGAGAAGGGAATGAAGTTATTCAAACTCTGTCCCTGCTCAGACCTGCGTCTCCTCTGTTCTGCAGACGGCTGCGTGTGCGATGCAGGATGGAACGGGACCAACTGCAGCCAAGGTGAGCTGCAGCTTCAACAAACACAAACACACAAACTGGGTTGTCTCACTTCTGTTACACCGCTTGTAGACAAATTGTGATTTGTGAGTAAGGGCTATACAAATATACTTTTATCGATTTATTAATTGAACTAGTAAAATCGGTCAGTAGTAGTAGTGATAATAATTCAGATAAAAAGGTCTCTGGTATCGGCAGAAATCTAGATTCAGGTTCTGGAAACGGATCATAACTATAAAACTTTATTGGAAGAGCACTTCAACATAGAAGTCAAAACAGTTTGTTAAAACCTAAACATGTGTCGTTCTCCACGAGGTCAACATCTTTTAAGACGGTTCCCAGTCGGTGATGAAACACAGGCTCCTCCCCCTCCAGAGACAATCACAGAACCCAAAAATACAAAGTTATATTTATATATGTATTTTTATTTTCTCATTTGAAGAGTGCCTCCCAGGTTTCCACGGTGACGGCTGCAAGCAGACCTGCGACTGTGCCAACGGCAGCTCCTGCGACCCCGTCCACGGACGCTGCACCTGCCCCCCCGGTTTTCAGGGCAACGCCTGTGAACAAGGTGGGTGTTCAATGACATCATCACCCCTGAACCAAATCTACAGACCCCCCCCCCCCCCCCCCCCCGGGCTCCAGTTCAACCGTGTTGAGCCGAACTCTGGGATGAAACGAGAGCCTGGTACAGATGATGTAACAGGACTACACGCGATGTGTCGCTATCCGTACTTGGATGAATGGAATCCTCATTGGATGGCGGTGTTCACATCGGTCCCTGATAGGCCAGCCGCACACAGAGCTCCCCCCCGACACAGAGTCACTGCTGCCACACAACACGATCATGTTGGTGTCACAGCCGCTCTGTCCCCATCTGATCTGTGATCACGTGTTCTCAGGGAGAGCGCCACGCCCGGCTCGACATACACTATCTATCATTATCTCTCTCACGCACACAACCAGACAACATCATTAAACCTCTTTGGAAATAAAACATACAGCACCCCGCCCTGATCTGTGACCAGTGACTCACACAAACATCACATTGTTTAAATTCTTTAGTTTTCCTTTGTTTCAAATGAAGCGAACACATGAAGCTTGGGTCATTTGTTAAAATGTCTTAAAAGTGGTGGAGATTGTTTTGTCTTTGTGTAGTAACTTGTGTTGTTGTGTCCTCCCTGTGTCAGTGTGTCCTCTGGGGTTCTTCGGTCTGTCCTGCGCTCAGGAGTGTGACTGTGACGACCAGTGTCCATGTGACCCACAGACAGGAAGCTGCAACACCACGCTGCCACTTGTGACCACCGACACCTTACACAGAGGTACACACACACACACACACACACACACACACACGATGCACGCAGGGACACACACTCAATGCATCATGGGAGTTCCTCCAGCAGTTACGGGCTGTACCACAGACGTTAAATAAGGATTTTCCTCTCTACCAAACATCAGCCATAGTGTCTCACTACTGCTCCCTGGTGGCTGGTTGCAGTAAAGGTCATAAACCTCAACTCCAAGTAAGCAGATGGGACATTTAAAAAAAGTTCATTTGGGATTTTTTTTCTTTTTTCTTCCAAGACGACTGAAGAAACAGACATTCAGTTTCCTGAATTTGTTTTTATTCACTTTTTTTTACGTCTGCCAGGACATTATCTTTTTCACTTCTGTCCATTGGTTTGGTTGAACAGATTTACAGGAAACACATGCTCCTGTTTGACAAACGTGGTGTAAACAACCAGCACAGACGTGTTTGTATTTCACTGAACTCTTCTTCTCCCCCCCCCCCAGCTGGCGTCTGTCTAGCCAAACAGATGACGTCTCGGAGACAAGAGGACGAAGCTCCCTGCAGAGCAGAGCAGCCTTATCTAACGGAGTAAGTCTCAAAGGCCGAGTCACATGACGCACACTCACCTCTCACCGTTTCACCTCCGCTGTCCTTAGTGTCCGTTGCCTCCTTCAGATTTTACCACTTCAGGTCAAATGCTTGAGACAAATATTCCTGGAGAATAAGGTCATGTAATGAATAAGAAAGCTCAGAACAGACAGTGTTGGTCTTTATTTCTTCAAACTGAAAGTTCCAGATACAAACTCTGTCCCTCAGATGTAGAAAAGTGTGAAATCGACTGATCTGGATTCCAAATGCTCAGACATTTAAACCACAGCGGCTGCGTCTCTCTCGTCTTCCACAAGGAAACACGCATTGAGAGGAAGCTCTACTTTCTATATAAATCTAAAACTATGTTGAATGTGAGGAGGAGTCACAAAGAGCAGTTTCACATTTCACAGTTTGATGTGAGACTTCTAACAAGCGATTATCTTAAAACTACATTTTCATTTGAAAACGCATCAGCACTGTTGAGGCAACTTAACAAGCAATTCTCCTCCAGTCCAGAAGGTGGTGGTGTTACCACAGGAATACACACCTCGCACGTCTTTTGAGACGGGTCCAACACATAGACTGTATATATAAGGTCCAACATCAGCTAAACCCCCCCCTGTCTCTCTCCCCAGGCCAACATGGCTGATCATCAACCTCACCTTGGTCACTCTGCTGGTGGCCAGCCTGCTGGTTCACCTGGTGGCGGCCTGGCGCCGCTCGGGTCCAAACCAACGCTGTGGCTACGCCTACGTCCCGCTGGGCAACATCAACGCCTCAGGCTCAACATGAGGGAGGAGCTCTCTCTCCTCTGCTCACAGCAGCTCCCCCTGTTTCTGGAAGGAAGTGGAGGCTGCAGGGAGGTCCCGTGTGTTGTTACCTCCGTCACGCTCAGATGATATTGAACTTCCTCTCTGGTGTTTAGAATAGAAGCGCTTTGCGAGGTTCATGTGAAGTCTGGATTCGTATCCGCCTGGTTATCTGATGCAGACCCAACATGTCTCCTGCAGACGCATCACGCACCAGTTACTTTCCTCTCATGCACTTTTTCTTCAAGAAACTTTGATGTCGTAGAATTTAAGGATCTCTTCTCAAATGTTTTTCTAATTCTTGGGTTGTTGACAATAAAAGGGTGAAGGTTTAAAAAGCAGAGTGTGGACGTCAGAGGTTATTGCGTCATCGTCTCTCGGCGTGAGACGTGACCTTTGACCACACACATCTATTCTGTTCATTTTTGTTGAAATGAGAGAAACAGACCATTTGTTCACGAGGCCTTGTGAGGTCACAGTGGCCTTGACCTTTGACTTTTAACCACAAAATTTGAATCAGTTCATCTGTGATTTAAAGGGACTCTCACCTTTGTTGCATTTGAGAATTACAGCACATTCAAATCATCCCGCCTTCCTCCAATGCCCCACCCCCTTGTTCCCATCCGCGGTGTTTTTTTGAAGAAACTTTATTTACAAGCAGACTTACAACCTACTGACTCCGCGCACGCACGTGAGTTTTTGTTTACCAAAGCAATGGATTCGGTAAGTTATATACATTTACATTCACATGCCTTGATGACGCGGGTCCGAATGCACCACAAGAAGCAGACGGAAAACCTGCATGTCCATGCAGCAAACAGACAGGTCTGTCGGCCAATAAGGTCCTTCGGTCCGAAGAATTTTATTGGTTGAAGTTTTCACTCCTGGTGGGTCTGTCTTGCATTTTAGAGTGTCATTACCTTATTAATACCAATTTAACCTTATCCAAAAAAAGTGTAAAAATGCAATAAAGGTAAGAGTCCCTTTAACAGACTGTGGAGGATGGACAAGCTGGAACTAGGACTCACAACCTCCGGCCACTAGGTGTCAGGAAAACTCTGTTAAAGCTAAAGATGAAAGTTGGAGTCATGAACTCAAACAGCTTTTCTTTAAACGCTTCTATCCATTTAGATGTTTTATCAGGTTTCATTCATTCAGCTGTTTGATTGTTGTGTTTTCATTCTTTTACTACTTTTCTGTGTTTCCTTAAAATATTGACATCTACACACTATGTGAAACTTCAGCCACTGAAACTTAGACGGTAGAAGATGATTTGTTCTTCAGGTCAGAGATGTTCTGGCTCCAGCCGCCTGTGGTGCTTCATTCTGATGGTTTCAGGACGAACGTGTCGCTGCTCTTGACCTCTGACCTCTTCGATGACTTATGGAGGCCGTCAGCCACTTGTTTGCACGGACCAGCTGTGGAGGCAAACGTCCACATGATCTCCGTGCTGTCAGAATCCATGATCTCAGACTTTCATCAATATTCTTGTTTGTATTGATCACATGTTGCATATGCAGATTTGTTTTGTGGCCAGGGTTTGAGTTTTTAGAAGCAAAATGGACGTGAATGCAGTTGATGGTTTGTGAAGATGAACACAGACGTCCTGAGGGATCTTCCCTCCTTCATTCAAGCAACAGCTTGATATCTGCTTCAGTCTCTGATAGAACACGACAATCAGGAAACATTTCAGCTAATATTTGTCGAAGCAGTTTACAGACGCCAGCTGATGCAACCCAGCTGTAAATATTTGAGGGCAGGAGTAGGACCCAGACGCAGAGTTTTAAAATAAAAAGTAATTTTAATTAAACAAGCTCTGGTTGTCACCACTAGGGTTGCAAAGGGCTGGAAACTTTCCGGAAACTTTCCACAGGAATATTAAGCTCGGGAATTTTGGGAATTTATAAAAAAAAAAAAAACTATGCAAATTAAACGCTGAGCAATAAAAACATCATTCAAAACTCTATTTTAAAGATGTATGGAACGTTGAGTTTCAACCCTCCACTGTGCATTCTTCCATCACATGCACAGATAACTCCCAGCATGCTTCACTCTACAGCAGGGCTACTGAGGCCTGCTGTAGAGTGAAGGACTAGTCAGGTAAGTTTCCATGATATTACTGGGAAAATATATTAGCATGCTGATTGAGGATTGTTCATCTGTTCATCTAGACTATTTCCATTCATTTATCCATCAATTGTAAAATATGTTTACAGACGATTCCAATTGTTTGGCTAACTATTTATATCTCTGGCTTTGCATTAGTGTTTTTTTACAAACTTTTTTCTCATCTTATTCTACAGAACAATGCCACGTGCACTCTCTCATGTGTGGAGACATTTCACCTCATCCAATGTAGAAGGAAAGGCTGTGTACATTAGCAAATACTGTGCAAAGACCTATGTTAAGAATGACACAACGATGCAGAAGCATGATATTCTTTGAAATGTATTGAGATGCACCTGTATATCTACTCATTTTTACTTAAAGTGCCTTTCGACTCGAAACAGGAAATGAGCTGGACTACATGTCTGACTTTCAAAGTGCGTCTGGTGCGGTTGGGTTCTCTCAGACATTCGGTCGGATCTCTGTGTAGTTCTTCACAACTCCAGAGAACCTGATGATGTGAAGTTCAGGGTCGCGGGCTTTAAAGTCTTGCCACAGGTACTCAGGTGACAGAACCTTACTGGGCTTGTTGATCCACAAATACCTGAAACCACGGAACAGGAGAAACAGTCATTACAATATGAACCAGGGTCGATGCAGCTCCAGTGACTCTGCTCACCTGTTGATGTGACTCTCCTCCTGCCAGGCGGCCTCGATGCCTTTTTTAGCATCATCCCCAAAGTTGGTGGAGCAGGTTTTGGTAAGCAGGTGTACTTCCTGCAGGTTGCCTCCGAATGCCCCCCCACAGTAGTAGAAGTCCCCGTCCCCAGGAGCCATGTAGGCTTTGGAGATAGGCCATCGCTCATAGGGGAATCCACTGCGGTCGACTTTGTAGTAACCTGCAGACACAAGTTGGAAAACATGGGAACATACCCAAATATTAAGGTGAGACTTCCTCTGGAATGGTAGAGCTGAGTGGTCCTGGTGGCTCCACGTAGCTTCATCTAAACACATCCGACATTGTTATCACACAACTGAGTAAAACTGGGATTTCACCACACAGCAGTAAGTGTCCCTCTATAGTGGACCACACCAGTACGATCTTCAACCATGATGTTGACACTAAAGGTTCCTTTATGCTACTACGTTTTGACGAACACGGACAGATAGGAACGCCCTCTCAGAGCGCCTCGGAGAGCTTTTCGTGCACCTCTGATTTTTCTAACTGTCCGTGTTTATAGACCCCACGGACAGCCCTTGGCTGTGATTGGTCCGCTAACGACAATTTCCGTACGACGTCATTTCCGGACCTCAAACTTCCTGTTTCCTTCCCTGTGTCACATCAAACCCAAACACAACTATGATTCTACGATTAATGTGACGTGTGTGTTAAGCCAGCGGAGTTGTCCGGCTGACGGTGGCTCGTTCGAGCACCGACGGCATGTGTGCACGGTCACATACGGTTATAATGAGCTTTCATAACGGCGCCAGCGGGCTAGGCTAGCGGGCTAGCAACCATGCTAACTGTGGTGGTAACAGCGCCAAAACCCGCTGTCACGACTTTAATTCCACGTCTATCATGACACTGTTTCTATAATACCGTCAGGTTAGAAGCAAACACTGGGTAGTAGTTAGTGTCGGGAGTCCCTGCTGACTGTGTGTGGAAGCTGGGGGGAGCTAGCTGCCTCCGTGTAGCTTCAAGCTGTGGGATTAGCAACACAGTTCGGAAACAAGACCGGGGAACCGCTGCGCTAAGAAACGATTACATCAGCATTTTGACCTGCTGGGTGTCACTTTATTTTATTTAGTTGCCATCGTAGCTACACTGTGTGTGAGGGAAGTGGGGAGTAAGTAAATAAACAGCGTGGACTTCTTCTGATTACTCGTGAGGTAGGCTTGTCGTCCGTTGCGCCACCTACTGTTCTGGCGGTGAATTGTTCTCACGGACAACTATAAACGAAAACGTGTCCGTCCGTTCGTCCGTAACGGATTCGGAGTAGCATAATGGAGCCTTAAGAGTAGAAAGGATTCTCTGCTGACCTGGATGGAGCACAGCGACCCGTTCTCCCAGTGACTCCGTGCTCCATCGGCCGTGGAACTTGGAGTCCACATCCAGACAGAAGATGAAGTCGGCGTAGTCACGAAGCTCCTCCTCTATTAGGGCCTGGACCAGAACCATCCTGCTAGCACTGATATCCTGCCAACGGTTAACGGTGGGAAGTGTTTTCACCGTCCGCTGGAGGTGGAGCAAAACTTGTTTTTAGAAACCAGGTGGACAGAGTCCAGCTCACCTGGACTCACATTATTGGGAACACACTTCCGTTACCTGTCTGCCGCTGGACATTTTGACTTGGGGCACCTCGTTTGGCCGGTCAGTGTAGACGAACACATGCACATTGAAACCAGTGAAGAAGTGCTGCTCCATGGTCTCCAGAAACCTTTTCAGGAACCTGATGTACCTGTGAAGTAGGTGAGAGGAGTCACCTCCAGGTAAAGGTCAAATCAGAAACTCTGTGTTCATGGGGTGTAGACAAGTAAACACTGTGACATCATACTTTCCCTGGGCGAACACCGTGGCTGCGATGGTGATGTTCTTCGCCTGGTAGAGGCTGTCGAGGAGAACCGGGTCGAAGGTTCCCTCCCAAACCACCGGAGCCGACCAGGGCGTCAGCGTCTGCACGTCAGTACGACCAGGGGCGGCTCCTGGCGTAGGCGCCACAGGCGGTGGCCTAGGGCGCAAAATGCGGAGAGGGCGCCACAAGAGGCTGATTTATCATGACGTGATACATGCAATGTTATCCAATGCAGTGTTGGGGGGAACAATGGGGTGTAAATACTTGAGGCCTGCCAGGCCAAGCTGAAACCAGTTCAACCAGTTTTCACACCTTTCTCAGACAGCCTGGAGCCCCGCCTAGGTGGGGGAAGCATTTCCTGGGCTATAACTTTTTGCTGTTTTAACTTGAAAGATCAATCAGGAAATTCACAATGCGTCTCCGGCTGCACTGTGACCGTCTGAACAACTTCACAGAGACTTTACCGGTCAAACTTCAGCACACAACGCCGCTTGGGTGCTGAGTGGTAAAGTAATTGTGAACTTGTCTCGGACGGTATTTTTTAAGAGCTTTGTTTTCTCCTTGCATGTTCTCTCTCTCTCTCTCTTTCTCCTCCTAAACCTACGTATACACGTTCCGATCTGTATTCATACAGTTCACGTCACAGTTAAATCTATATTTAGAGGGCCCGAACGCATCTGGAAGCCATTCGGCCCAAAGCCAAGCAAAGATAAAGAATTCTCTTTGTCTGAAAATTCATGTGGCGACCGCCATTGTGAGCTCCGGCCACATGGTGTCATTAACAGACTCCATTTTGAATAACGCAAGTTAAACCACCATTTTGAGAGTCTATTATTGCCACGCCTCCTCTCTCCTCCCATTCTGGCTCTAACTTTCAAAGTGGCACCACCATTTTGAGAGTTTTTCGGACACACACACACACTTTGTGCATGTGTGAATACAGCTGGATTATGATAGCCTGTGCTCGAATTTAGAACCCTTCATTGTTTATTAAATAATCCTTAATATTAACTATTGAGATTATTAATTTAACATTTAACATATGAGACTGATATTTATAGTTTGACTCGTTGATCCCTGTAACCAGGGTGGTGCTCCTCTACGATAAGTAATAATTACAGATTGTATCATTCTTAATTGATAATTTTATTGTTTTCATTAATTATTTAACTATTCTTAATGGATAACCTTATCATTTCTAATTAATTATTTTACTATTCTTAAGTGATAGCCTTATCATTTTTAATTATTTTTAATAAATAATTTTTATTATTTTAATAATCATATTTCATGATTACACTGGACGGAGCAAGCTGAAGACTGTTGCCATGGAAACACCAATGAGCGTGAACCACACAGGCCAAAGTTAACATTGGGAGATGGGGCACTTTCAGATGTGCCCCACGAAATCTGCCTAGCGTTTCTGTGGCAAGTCAAGTTTAGTATTGTATTTATTTGTTAGAAGTGATGAGCAGGTATCGTGTCTTTGTTAAAGCATTAAAGTAAAATTATTCATTTTACTTTAATGCTGTATTATAGGCAACATCTTTGTGTCGTGCTGAGCACTCAAGCATGTGAAATGTATTTGAAATAGGATTTCTGCCCCCTGCTGGCAGTCAAAAAGCAGCCAATAGTATATCGTACTGGTCTATATAGGCCAAATGCTTATAATAATCAGCTACCACTATTTTTGTGACGGTGACATGACATCATACAAAATTGCCCCAAAAGAAATTTCAGGCTAAAATTTTATAAATGATTAAATATGCATCCCATACTTTCAATATCCCTGATGTTTGCCCCCACATGATGAAATTTCAACATCTTTAATTATGTCATTAATCCACACATTTGTCCGTTGTTTCTAAACAGAAACACACAAGCACACAATCTCTTGTGGGGGGGCGGCTATAGGCTTGTGTAGGTCAGTCACCAGTATTTCATTTTTGTAAACTCGTTTTAGTAACTTATGAATGTAACCCCTGGAGTGAAGGAGTGTGTGTGAGTGTGTGTGTGTGTATATGATATGTTCAAAATACTCAATTGCCTATTAATTGTGCACACAGTGTTCAGGCCGCTGACATCACTAAAGCAGAATAAAAGTGTGAAGGACACAAACAGCCTGTTGGTCTGAACAGAGAAAGAGTTACTGACCTGCTTGCAGGTAAAATCCGACTCCGTTTAATGGGATCTATAAATCTAGAACAAAAACACAATATCAAGAATTATTTTATTACCAATCAATTAATCATTTCATATTAAAAGGAACATTCGTGTGTGTGTGTGTGTGTTTGTGTGTGTGTTACCTGCCGGGCTGCAAGGCTGAGCTGAACAACATTCTGTAGATTCAAACAGAAACAGAATCATTAAACTGTTCAGTCAGTGTCATCACTCGTATCAATAGCATCAGAATCAAGACTCACTCCATCAGCAGAACCAGCGTTAGAATCACTGCCCCAATTTTAATTATGAACAAATTCATGTCTGAGTCAGACCAGGATAGTTCTGATGCTCAGAATCCTTAGTCCAGATCAGGTCCACTAAATCCAGGTCCAGCAGTGGGTGCTTCCTGTGTTGTCCTGGTTCCATCTGGTTTGGAGGTGATCAGCCGAACCTGTGGTTCTAACTGACAGAGAAGAGAAGTCGGAAATGACAAAAGCAGGCATTGGCTGAGATTAGGTTTCAGGTTTCCCTCCTCCTCAGGTTGTTTTTTGGGAAGAAAGAAAGAGTGTCCTTACTAAGAGTTCAATGAGGAGAGACTTGGTTTTAATTTACAATATTTATTTTGTAAACACACAAGATATGAATGTTTACAGTCTGTGGCATTTAGACCCCTGTGAGATGTCATCAGGGTTAGAAGGGGGTGGAGCAGAACATCAAACAGGAATACCCCCCCGGGGTCTAGACACTGGTGGTGGTTCATCAGTCAAGCGATAGTTTTGGATGGCCCATGTTCGTGAGAATTGTCCTATTGGACTTCGCAAATTGTGACATCCTCTGCCCTTAACCCTCAACAAGAGTAAGGAAAAACTACAAAACCTTCTTAAAGGAAAAGCGTAGAAACCTCAGGAAGATCCGCATGCGAGGGATCCCTCTTCCAGGACGGACAGAAGTGCAATGGATGCCACGAGTAATAGGTATATTGTCGGCAGGTTGTTGCCTTTTTAGTCCGCGATCAGCTCCCACCGTGATCGGGTGCCGTCGTAATCACGATCCGCTGACAGTCTTGGGATCCGTCATCAAGGTCCATGATCTCTGCCAGCGTGATGTGAGATTAGGCATGTAGTCGGTTGAGGTCGATGAATATCCTACTGGGTGTAACATGTGGACTATAAGGTTCGGTTGGAGCCCTTAGTGTGAATACCAAGACAGAGACAAAGGGTGCTTTTAAATATAAGTTGTATTTTTGTCAACACAAAACAATAGTATGACTCATAACAAAAATACATATCTCAGTTCAATAATTGCACTCATGCACATTACTTCAATTCAGTTGTATGATTTCAGTTAATCAATGTCCGTTGGTTCAAAAAAAATGTTGGACCAAGGCGGGGGAGGGAAATAAAAAGGTTTAAGGTGAGTTCTTCTACCGCTCGCAGGGTAAGGAGGCTCGTAGGGAACAGGGATAGCTCGCCATCAATTGTCAAGGGGAAAAAAGGTGGGGGTAAAAACCTGACCTGAGGAGCAGTTTTGTCCGGTAGCTCAGAACCTCGCACTGCTCAGCAATCAAAGAGCATTGAGGGAAATAAAAATAATAAGTCCAAAAAAGTCAGTTACATTTTAATCATACAAACCTTGAACTAAGGTTAACTGTTCATTATAAAATAAATGATTTAACAAAGAACAAACCATTCAATCAAAGCACAACACAATTGCAAGAAAATATACACACAACCATCACTCATTGATCACTGATTCCCACACACAGGCTAACCACTGATTCCCCAAAGGGGGTTCGTTAGCATTGTTTAGCATTAAGCTAACGGACACAGACAACACACACAGGCTAACTAGCACCACGCTTTACTACTCCTATACAATACAGACAACACAACTCACCCTCGCACTGCTCAGCAATCAAAGCGGAAGTGCGCCTCTGAACCCGGATATTTATAGTCCCGGAACCGGAAGTAGTTTGCACTTCCGGTTTGGATTTCCGGTCCGGAAAATAATTATTTTAATTATTTTGAAGTCATGAGACCTGGGTTACATGGGGACTGGAGGAGATTGGGGTGGTGGAGAGGTTTTGCGCGTCACTGAAGGACGCCTGACTGCGGAAGAGGACAGAAGGGATTTTTAAAGTTTGACAGGTGCTGAATGATTGGCTGAAGAGCCCGCGCCAGACCTTATTGGACATTTAGAAACACCCACAATCAGCTGATCACTTTGCAGGTTAAGAGTGCTCCATAGATCTATAATGATATAGCTGCGCTAGATGACATTGCCCTTGCTTCCAATGAAACAGTCAGGAACTTGGGAGTGATCTTCAATCCTGATTTGTCCTTTAATAGTCACTTAAAACAAATTTCTAGGACCGCCTTTTTCCACTTGCGTAATATCTCAAAAATCAGAAATGTCCTTTCGCAAAAAGATGCAGAAAAAATAGTCCACGCCTTTGTTACATCGAGACTGGACTATTGTAATTCACTATTATCAGGCTCCAGCAGCAAGTCGTTAAAGACTCTGCAGCTGGTCCAAAATGCCGCAGCACGTGTCCTGACGAGAACTAAGAAAAGAGAGCACATTTCTCCAGTATTAGCATCGCTACACTGGCTTCCTGTTAAATCTAGAATAGAATTTAAAATTCTCCTCCTCACCTTCAAGGCCCCATTGATATGGCACCTCTTTACCTTAAAGAGATGTTAGTTCCATATCAACCTACTAGAGCACTCCGATCCCAGAATTCAGGTTTACTTGTCGTCCCTAAAGTCTCTAAAAGTAGAATAGGAGCCAGAGCTTTTAGCCATCAAGCCCCACTCCTGTGGAATAATCTCTCACTTTCAGTTCGGGAAGCAGACACACTCTGTTCGTTTAAGAGTAGACTCAAAACCTTCCTTTTTGATAAAGCTTATAGTTAGAGCTAATTAGTGCGGCAGAAAGTAACTCGCCCTATGTTCCAAAATTGATTAAAAGGCAAAAACCCCTGATGATGCTAAGACGCAGAGGGAATTCATGACACATGACACACGGAGCTTCTCTTTCCTGCTTCTCCTTCCTCTTCTCCATACTTATCACATCAAGATAATTCTTATCTGATCAGTACATGTTACTAACTTGACCCCTTTCCCGGAGTTTCTGTGCCTTAGCGCCCGCGGATGCAGGGCCACAGCTGTGGCCGCACCATGGATTAGGTTCTGTGGATCGCATGTCGGAGGTCGCAATGGTGGATCCAGTTTGGTGGATTCTGTATCGTGCCAGCTGATCGTAGTGGAAATGGAGGATCCTTTGTCGCGTTGGCATCGGATGATGAGGGACCACGACCGAGGCGGCAGCTGATAACGGATTCTAACTGGCGGCAGTGGACAATGACTGTGGACTATAGTGGATCTGGTCCTGATGCTGGATCATGATCTTGCTGGCTTCTGACCAGAGACTATGATTGCAGCAGGACTACTTCACATATAGTATTGAAAAAATGTTTACCCTCATCGATGCTGCTAAAAACTTTAATCCTGATGATGTTTTCTTACACTTGACATCTGTTGCACTTGTGTCCGTCCTGAGAGAGGGATCCTCACATGTGTCTCTCTGAGGTTTCTACATATTTTTTACCTGTTAAAAGGGTTTTTAGTAGTTTGTCCTGACTCTTGTTGAGGGTTAAGGACAGAGGATGTCTCACCATGTTAAAGCCCTATGAGACGAATTGTGATTTGTGAGTGTGGGATATACAAATAAAACTCGATTGATTGATAGATCAGCTGATCGTCTGCAGCTTGAGTCTTCCTCACTGAACTTGCACTGAGCTTCATTTCAATGAGGAGAGACTTGGTTTTAATTTACAATATTTATTTTGTAAACACACAAGATATGAATGTTTACGGTCTGTGGCATTTAGACCCCTGTGAGATGTCATCAGGGTTAGAAGGGGGTGGAGCAGAACATCGAACAGGAACACCCCCAAAAGAATAAGACGAAGAAGGTAGATCAGGGGAAGTGAGATAATGATGAGTCTTACCTCGTGTTGTAGTATTCTGGCAAAGTAATACATGCTTTGGTAAACAGATAATCATAACATTTATCTAATAGAAATATAGAGATGACTCGTTAGAGTGTACCTGCAACCCGAGTGATAATTATATGAGATGAAGGTCTGGAGACCAACGTAAAAGATCATATGTGCAGGTATTATTATGGGATCTAAAATGTAGAACATAACTAAAGGTTATTGGACATAAGGGTAAGGTCCAAGGCTAGATTATAAAGTGCCAACAGAATTATATCTCAGTAAAGCAACTGCAACCACAATTTAGGTTGCTTGTTACGAAAAGAAAGGTCCGCTGGACCGGAAGTGAATGTCGTGGTGAGTGCAGGGTCTAAATGTGGAACTTAATAAACGGTCAGCAAGGACCAAACTTAAATAAAAGGTCGTTTGACCAAAATGAAATTAAGGTCCAAGACCAAATGAAATAAAATATCAACAGAAATGCAAATCGGCACGACCACCGTAACAGAAATTAAGTTTCATGACAAACAGAAATTAAAACGGCTCGGCACACCGTCAACAGAAATTAAGTGGCATGGAAAACTTAAAAGAAGGTCCACTGACCGAGTTAAGCAATGGTGAGTGCAAGATGTAAACTTAAAAAACGGTCGGCGAGGACCAAACATAAATAAAAAGGTCATTTGACCAAAGAAATTAAGGTCCAAGACCAACTGAAATCTGCTGGACCGAAAGTAAAATACAGGGTGCACATACGCCGCTCGCACGTATGGGGTCCTTTCGACCGGATGTAGTGCAAAGACCATGTATGTGAAGAGCAAGTGCCCAGGTGTGTGTTTAATGAGAACTTTACTGTATAGCTAGCATGACTCAAGAGTGAGCAGATAATAGGGAACCACCACCAGTTATATGCAGGATTTACTGACATCAGGTTTTTTCAAACTTTGATTCAAAAAGGAGTGTGTTTATGCGAGTATAGATATAGGAAATGAAGGCAGAAAGATAATCTTTCCAATTGTTGTAGTGAACCGAGGGAAATACCTTGGTAGGCTGAAGAAGTAGCAGTTCCTATCATGAATGCATGCGCTGGATAGAGTGCAGGCAAGCGTTTGCTTTAATTAAACTTGTTTATGCTGGTGAAGACCCATGTTTTGTTTTAGAGGGGAGGTTTCAGCAATAAGAAAAACGGGACAAATGGACAAGGCCTGGGCTTGCAGCCATTATCCTTAAAAATCCCCAAAAACTCACTAATGGAGTGCATTTGTGACTAACTGCAAATAATCAGAAGGATGCACTGCTTTAAATATGTGTATATATATTTTTTTTTTTATTATTATTATTTATTTATTTTTATTATTGTTATTATTATTTTTTATTATTTATTTATTTCTGTATTTTCTTTTTTTATTATTATTATTTTTTATTATTATTATTTTTATTAATGCCAGACGCAGGAAGGATCGGCGCCTTTGCGTGAGATTCCGAGTCCCATAAATGGAGTTTTTAAAATGGCTTCATTAGGGATGATGTGCATCGCGAAGTGCTGAGGAAAGCAGCTGCTACTTTGTGACATATTAGCTGCAAGGGAGGATTTTGTGATGTCACAAATATGCTGTACTATTTTATTTATTTATTTATTTATTTATTTATTTATTTATTTATTTATTTATTTATTTATTTATTTATTTATTTATTTAATTATTTATTTATTTATTTATTTATTTATATTCGGGCTGCGGGACGTCGAGTGATGAAGCGTTTAGTTGGAGAGTGATGCACCTGACTTCGGGGAACTATTAGGGGGGGATCATCCACAGATGAAACCTCAGGACCTCTCGGGAACACGCTTCTGACAGTTTAAATTAAGTCACCTGTTGCACTGGCACCTTGGTCAGATCACGACGTGCCTATTATCTCGCCACTGAAGATAGTTTGTATTTTAATGCGTACGTGAACGCATTCATATATTATTATTATTTATTTTATTTTATTTATTTTTATGTGAACGATGAGTTGAACGATTTACATATTAAGAATGTGATTTCATTTATTTATAATAGTGTGTTGTGTGTTTTTTTTATCTATATATATTTATTTGTTTTTTAAAATCATTGTAGCAGGCCATTTAGTGAAATACCAGGGACACGGGAAATGTGTTGTGTGTTAGTTGGTTTCTCTGGTCACGGCTGCTCGGGATCAGAGCAGAAGCTGCACTTGGTTTGTAGCGAGCAGGAGTTCTGTGTCCTCCTCCACTCTGCTCTCATTTGAACTAATAAACACTCATCACTAGTTATCAGGACCTGATCAGAACACGAAGAACTTAATGTTATTGAATTCGCTCCAGAGTTTATGAGTCTGCATTACCGTCATGAAAAGACTCAACATTTTGTGCTCGGTATATCACGCGACGCTCACGGTGTAAAATGAGCTGAGCAGCATGGATTCATGTGTTTACCCGTTAAACGCAGTTAAATCTGCTTAGGAAGCAGAGCCCTTGACCTGCGAGCTTACTCATTTATTTGCTTTGTCGGCCACCTCAGTCTAATTAGCCAGTTCAGGTGTGTATTGCATGCTTAACACGGCGCGTTTTTATGATTCTGAAAAATACATAGCTCCTGTGTCTCAGATTAGATCGCTTAATACGCCGATGCGGTTGTTGACTCTCCCGACGAAACAGATTGTGTAGTGGTTTTTTGTGCTGAAGCACGAGGAACAGCTGATCTACGACTCTGTTTGGACGCGGGACGCACTGCTGAGTGGTCCGCAGAATATTATCTAAAGCTAAAGTGGTTGCAGAGTGTTTAAAAAGGACGATGTAAGACTTATCTTCGGCAGGGGCTTTAGAAGAGGTCGCTTGTTGAAACTTTTGCGACCGCGAACAGGTGCGGCGTGGGACCCGCTGAGGGACCCGCTGGATCGTGCTCTGAGCTGCGATCCGGCTGAATCAATGGACGGTTTACTTGAACCGCTGGGTCACGGAGCCGAGAAGGAGGCCGGCCTGAAGCCGCACGATGCCGCGATGTTGAAGCTGAGCGATGAGGAAATCGGCCCCCCCGTAGACTCGTCAGGTTCGCTCGGCGGAAGCTCCTGCACCGACGATCCGTAGATTTGAACGAATCTTTGAATGCTGGGTCCGAACCTCTTGGGAAATAATCATTGTCGGGATCCGACGTTGAAATGTAATTAAGCTAGATGAGCAACGGCTTGCGTTATGCGCGTCACTGAAGGACGCCTGACTGCAGAAGAGAACAGAAGGGATTTTTAAAGTTTGACAGGTGCTGAATGATTGGCTGAAGAGCCCGCGCCAGACCTGAAGGTTTCAAACAAACTTTGCTGTCGTAGAATTTAAGGATCTGTTCTCAAATGTTTTTCTAATTCTTGGGTTGTTGACAATAAAAGGGTGAAGGTTTAAAAAGCAGAGTGTGGACGTCAGAGGTTATTGCGTCATCATCGTCTCTCGGCGTGAGACGTGACCTTTGACCACACACATCTATTCTGTTCATTTTTGTTGAAATGAGAGAAACAGATCATTTGTTCACGAGGCCTTGTGAGGTCACAGTGGCCTTGACCTTTGACTTTTAACCACAAAATTTGAATTAGTTCATCCGTGATTTAACAGACTGTGGAGGATGGACAAGCTGAAACCAGGACTCACAACCTCCGGCCACTAGGTGTCAGGAAAACTCTGTTAAAGCTAAAGATGAAAGTTGGAGTCATGAACTCAAACAGCTTTTCTTTAAACGCTTCTATTCATTTAGATGTTTTATCAGGTTTCATTCATTCAGCTCTTTGATTGTTCTTGTGTTTTCATTCTTTTACTACTTTTCTGTGTTTCCTTAAAATATTGACATCTACACACTATGTGAAACTTCAGCCACTGAAACTTAGACGGTAGAAGATGATTTGTTCTTCAGGTCAGATGTTCTGGCTCCAGCCGCCTGTGGTGCTTCATTCTGATGGTTTCAGGACGAACGTGTCGCTGCTCTTGACCTCTGACCTCTTCGGTGACTTATGGAGGCCGTCAGCCACTTGTTTGCACGGACCAGCTGTGGAGGCAAACGTCCACATGATCTCCGTGCTGTCAGAATCCATGATCTCAGACTTTCATCAATATTCTTGTTTGTACTAATCACATGTTGCATATGCAGATTTGTTTTGTGGCCAGGGTTTAAGTTTTTAGAAGCAAAATGGACGTGAATGCAGTTGATGGTTTGTGAAGATGAACACAGACGTCCTGAGGGATCTTCCCTCCTTCATCAAACAGCTCCAGTTTATTCAAGCAACAGCTTGATATCTGCTTCAGTCTCTGATACAATACGTAGATTTAGTTTATATCCTGCATATCTACCAAAGCTTTCTAGCAGGTTTATTAATTCTGAAAAAGAGTACGAGGGGGTACTTAAATAAATCAGGATATCATCGGCATACAATGCTACCCTTGTGGTCTTCTCCATTTATGCAGATGCATTTAATACTTTCCGTCTGTCTTATCCACTGTGCGAGAGGTTCTATATAAAGTGAGAACAGTAATGGGGAAATTGGGCACCCCTGTCCTGTTCCAAGCTCCAATATAATGGTATCTGACAGATACCCGTTTATTTTTATCCAGGCCGATGGTTTAGCAAATAGCGTACGAATGCCCTTGATAAAATTGTTATGCATGCCAAATCTTTCAAGGACTCTATATTAGTAATGCCAGCTAACTGAGTCAAAGGCTTTCTCAGCATCCAAACTGATTAGGTAAGCTTCAAAATTGTTCTGTTGGATATGATTTAATATGTGCAACGATTGCCTGATGTTATCATGGGTTTGTCTGTGTGATAAATCCAGTTTGGTCATTATGTACAAGTTGAGGAAGGATGTTTTCCAGTCTTTTAGCAAGTAAGGTTGTGTATTATTTGTTGTCAACGTTTAACACCACGATTGGTCTATAACAGTGGTTCTCAAAGTGTGTGTGTGTGTGTGGGGGGGGGTGCGAACACTCTCCAGGGGGGCGCGATGTCACAGACGGAGAAAAAGAAAATGTAAAAAAAAATTAATATTTGTTGCAACAAATAAAACACCAGCACTTGAAAACTATTTTGTGCTGTGTCTGTCTACATTGTGTACTGTTCGTTTGTTAGGAACCATTGCCTAGCACAGCCTTATTCATTATTCTTGTGCAAGTCGCTCACAGCCACACATACAAACACACTAACAAGACCACAACGTTGCAATTAAAACTTTATTAACATCAAACACAATGTTCTATAGACAAGTTTCTAATTCGTAAAAGTCAGGCAACCGATGCGCCAGTTGCGAAGAATCCAAAGCTTCGCAAATATGACGAGAGCTATTTGCAGTTTGGTTTCACCGTCACTGGCACGACTGAGCAACGTCCTCAGTGTGTTGTGTGCCGAGGTGCTGGCAAATGACAGCATGAAGCCGTGCAAATTAAAAAGGCACCTCGACACCAAACACCCGGACTGGTGGACTTCTTTAAACGTAAACGAGATGGCCTCCAGCAACAACAAACCACCATCTCCAAGCATAGCACTGTCTCCAAGCAGTGTCTGGAGGCATCGTGTGTAGTTGCTCATAGAATTGCTAAGCTTGGCAAACCCCATACAGTTGCTGAAACACTCATTTTGCCGGCCGCGCAAGACATGTGTAGAATAATGATTGGAGAGAGTGCAGCTGCTAAACTCAACGCAATACCTGTCAGGGCTATCAATAACAATATTCTATCTATCTATATATGGTGGTGTAGTTGAGGGCAGCGGTGGCGGGGGGTGGGGGGACCCCAACTACCACTAACCAGCTTTGGGGGGGCCCAGCTTGCAAAGTTTGAGAACCCCTGGTCTATAAGATCCACATTCCAGTTTGTCCTTTCCTTCTTTGTAGATAACGGAGATCACTGCCTCGCTCCAAGATGGAGTCATTTTGACGTCTGTTAAGGTTGTGTTGGAAAGTTGGATTTTTAACAGTGCATCACCACAAGATGGCAGTATTTGTATCTGAGAACTGACAGGTATTAACCAAAAGAAGACAGCAGAGGCCAAACTAGACCAGGTCTAGATCCGGACAACTATATCTACTCATTTTTACTTAAAGTGCTGTTCGACTCGAAACAGGAAATGAGCTGGACTACATGTCTGACTTTCAAAGTGCGTCTGGTGCGGTTGGGTTCTCTCAGACATTCGGTCGGATCTCTGTGTAGTTCTTCACAACTCCAGAGAACCTGATGATGTGAAGTTCAGGGTCGCGGGCTTTAAAGTCTTGCCACAGGTACTCAGGTGACAGAACCTTACTGGGCTTGTTGATCCACAAATACCTGAAACCACGGAACAGGAGAAACAGTCATTACAATATGAACCAGGGTCGATGCAGCTCCAGTGACTCTGCTCACCTGTTGATGTGACTCTCCTCCTGCCAGGCGGCCTCGATGCCTTTTTTAGCATCATCCCCAAAGTTGGTGGAGCAGGTTTTGGTAAGCAGGTGTACTTCCTGCAGGTTGCCTCCGAATGCCCCCCCACAGTAGTAGAAGTCCCCGTCCCCAGGAGCCATGTAGGCTTTGGAGATAGGCCGTCGCTCATATGGGAATCCGCTGCGGTCGACTTTGTAGTAACCTGCAGACACAAGTTGGAAAACATGGGAACATACCCAAATATTAAGGTGAGACTTCCTCTGGAATGGTAGAGCTGAGTGGTCCTGGTGGCTCCACGTAGCTTCATCTAAACACATCCGACATTGTTATCACACAACTGAGTAAAACTGGGATTTCACCACACAGCAGTAAGTGTCCCTCTATAGTGGACCACACCAGTACGATCTTCAACCATGATGTTGACACTAAGAGTAGAAAGGATTCTCTGCTGACCTGGATGGAGCACAGCGACCCGTTCTCCCAGTGACTCCGTGCTCCATCGGCCGTGGAACTTGGAGTCCACATCCAGACAGAAGATGAAGTCGGCGTAGTCACGAAGCTCCTCCTCTATTAGGGCCTGGACCAGAACCATCCTGCTAGCACTGATATCCTGCCAACGGTTAACGGTGGGAAGTGTTTTCACCGTCCGCTGGAGGTGGAGCAAAACTTGTTTTTAGAAACCAGGTGGACAGAGTCCAGCTGACCTGGACTCACATTATTGGGAACACACTTCCGTTACCTGTCTGCCGCTGGACATTTTGACTTGGGGCACCTCGTTTGGCCGGTCAGTGTAGACGAACACATGCACATTGAAACCAGTGAAGAAGTGCTGCTCCATGGTCTCCAGAAACCTTTTCAGGAACCTGATGTACCTGTGGAGTAGGTGAGGAGTCACCTCCAGGTAAAGGTCAAATCAGAAACTCTGTGTTCATGGGGTGTAGACAAGTAAACACTGTGACATCATACTTTCCCTGGGCGAACACCGTGGCTGCGATGGTGATGTTCTTCGCCTGGTAGAGGCTGTCGAGGAGAACCGGGTCGAAGGTTCCCTCCCAAACCACCGGAGCCGACCAGGGCGTCAGCGTCTGCACGTCAGTACGACCAGGGGCGGCTCCTGGCGTAGGCGCCACAGGCGGTGGCCTAGGGCGCAAAATGCGGAGAGGGCGCCACAAGAGCCTGATTTATCATGACGTGATACATGCAATGTTAACCAATGCAGTAACAACACCATCGTCCTCTAACCCCGGAGACACACCGGAGGCAGAAGCGCCGCGAAAAGCTGTACGCCTCAGGTCCGCGCCCGTGTTAATCCATTGGGCTGTTCGCTCCGGGAGTGAAGTACCGGGAAGCGCCGGGTAGAGTCGCGCCGGTCTACAATCTACAGCGATGGTTTCGGGGTCTGTTCTATTTTTTTCTGCTCACTGCGGGCAAATTGGGCCGGAATACACACTGAAAATCTAATTAAAACGGTGTAAGGTTGATATCAGTGGCGTTTCTACATCACAGGCACGTGGTGCACTGCCCCACCAGATCCAGATGGCGCTGTTGTGCAGAAAGCTCAATACATCTGTACTTTGTGGCAAAATATATTTTATTTTATTTTATTTTATATGCAAAGTAGCGTGCGTGAATGTGTGTGTGAATAAACTTGACTCACAAGCATTATAGTCTGGACGGAGCAAGCTGAAGACTGTTGCCATGGAAACACCAATGAGCGTGAACCACACAGGCCAAAGTTAACATTGGGAGATGGGGCACTTTCAGATGTGCCCCACGAAATCTGCCTAGCGTTTCTGTGTTAAGTCAAGTTTAGTATTGTATTTATGTGTTAGAAGTGATGAGCAGGGATTCGGTGTATTTGTACCTGGCTTGTTAAAGCATTAAAGTAAAATTATTCATTTTACTTTAATGCTGTATTATAGGCAACATCTTTGTGTCGGGCTGAGCGCTAAAGCATGTGAAATGTATTTGAAATAGGATTTCTGCCCCCTGCTGGCACTCAAAATGCAGCCCATAGTATATCTTACTGGTCTATATAGGCCTACTGCTTATAATAATCAGCTACCTCTATTTTTGTGACGGTGACATTACATTACATTACATTTCATTTAGCTGACGCTTTTATCCAAAGCGACTTACAATAAGTGAATTCAACCCCGAGGGAACAAACCCAGAACAACAAGAATCAAGACAGTACAATTTCTTCGAAATAAAGCAAAACTACAAAGTGCTATTGGTAAGTGCCATTTTAGTGCTACCAAAGTGTTAGTTTCAAAAGTGGTTAGTTTTTAAAAAAAATTTTTATTCATGGTACAGTCTGAAGAGGTGTGTTTTTAGTTTTCTGCTGAAGATGTGTAAACTTTCAGATGTCCGGATGTCAATTGGGAGCTCATTCCACCGTTTAGGAGCTAGGACAGCAAACAGTCGTGATTTTGATGAGTGTTTAGCTCGCAGTGAAGGAGCAGATCCGATTGGCCGAAGCAGAGCGGAGTGAACGTGCTGGTGTGTAGTGTTTGACCATGTCCTGGATGTAAACTGGACCTGATCTGTTCACAGCATGGTATGCGAGTACTAGTGTTTTGAACCGGATGCGGGCAGCCACTGGCAGCCAGTGTAGGGAGCGGAGGAGCGGAGTAGTGTGAGTGAATTTAGGTTAAAAATCAGTCGAGCTGCTGCATTCTGGATGAGCTGCAAAGGTCGAATGGCAGTAGCAGGTCGACCTGCCAGGAGGGAGTTACAGTAGTCTAGGCGTTAGATGACCAGGGCCTGGACCTGCACCGCCTTCTGAGTGAGAAGGGGGCGTATTCTCCGGATGTTGTATAGCATGAATCTACAGGACCGCGTTGTTGCAGTAATGTTGGCAGAAAGGGAGAGTTGGCTGGTTAATCTTCAGGAGGTGAGCGGTCATCCACTGAGAGATGTCAGTCAGACAGGCAGAGATTCGGGCTGCTACCTGTGTTTCTGATTGAGGAAAAGAGAGGATTAGTTGGGTGTCATCAGCATAGCTATGGTAGGAAAAGCCATGCGAGTGAATGACAGAGCCGAGAGAGTTGGTGTACAAAGAAAAGAGGAGAGGACCCAGGACAGAACCTTGAGGGACCCCAGTAGTGAGAGGACAAGGTTCAGAAACAGATCCTCTCCGTTACCCGATAAGTGCGTTCATTGAGGTAGGATGAGAGCAGGGAGAGAGAGAGCAGAGCCTGAGATACCCAGGTCCTGAAGGGATTTCCGCCATTTCCTTTCTGATGCTCGCATAGTGGCTCTGTCGGCACGCACCGAGTCAGACAACTACGGAGCTGGGGAGGAGTGGCGGACCTGTCGTGACGTGAGAGGACAGAGGGAGTCAAGAGAGGAGGACAGATTAGAATGTCTGTGGCAGAGTTAGGATGCATGAGTGAGAAGGAGTCAGTGGAAGGGAGAGCTGATAAAACGCAGGATGCTAGAGAGGCAGGAGAGAGGGAACGAATGTTGCGACGGACAGGTACAGACCCTGTGGATGTGGTAGGGTTGACGTTTTGAGATAGTGGGAGAGAGTAAGAGATAAAGAAGTGGTCAGAGACATGAAGTGGGGTTACAGTGAGGTTAGATGTTGAACAGTTTCTGGTGAAAGTATAGTCAAGGTGGTTACCGGCTCTGTGAGTAGGAGGGGAAGGACTGAGTGAGAGAGCAAAAGAAGACAGTAAAAGTAAAAGGTCAGATGACTTGTCCGTCTGGATGTTAAAGTCACCCAGGAGGATCAGTGCAGGGCCATTTTCTGGGAAGTTTGACAGGAAGACGTCTAATTCCTCCAAGAAATATCCCAAAGAACATGGTGGACGGTAGAGAACAGCAATAGTTAATTGTACCGGATGAGTAACTGTCACAGCATGAAATTCAAAAGACTTTGGGGTAAAAAGTGGAAGCGAGTAGAGAGAAGAGGACCATTTGCGGAAATGAGTAAACCTGTGCCACCACCCCTACCAGTGGGTCTGGGTGTGTGGGTGAAGGAGAAGGCCGAGGAGAGAGCAGCTGGGGTGGAGGTGTTGTCCGGTGTGATCCAAGTCTCAGTGAGAGCAAGGAAGGCCAGCGATTGCTGTGTAGCAAAGCCCGAGATGAAGTCTGCCTTGCGGGTAGCTGACTGGCAGTTCCACAGGCCCCCGGTGACAAGGTGTTGGGTATGTGTGGAACGGGTGGGATAGATAAGAGAGGAAAGGTTACGGTGTCTGTGTGACCGAGTGCAAGGCCTATAGTATCTACGAGTAGAAATTCGCACAGAAAGTTTACACATATTCAAAATAAAAATGCAGCTTTATACTCAGCCTCCTCCCCAGCCTCCAACGAAAGACTCCTTTGTCTTTATCCTCCGAGTCTTCATACGAGGAGTCTTTTCACAGATGCTGAAGCTAACGCTCCAAACATTTCCTGGTTTTAACCAGAGTTGACGATGAGTGGCTACAGCTGTGCTGACCACGCCCCCTGCTCAGGAGGCAACCAGGCACCTGGTGCTAATGGGCCAGTGATGGGCCAACCTCAAACACAAGAGGAACCTGTGCCTTTAATCAGTGAGATACACTAAAGCTCCTAGTTTTGCCAGAAACTGTTTCTGGCCCAAGTCTACAACTAAAGTTAAAAAGTCAAATAGAAGTTACTCTTTAACAGAATAGGAATAAGAATCAACCAAGCACTTTAACCTCAGCTGGTTCCCTTTTTAGCTCTCAGTCACTTGAGTGAAACTGAAAACAATAAACAAAATTCAATAGACAAACAAGCTCATATCTCATACCATTCAAGGTAAGGCCAAACAGTTCAAACTATCAATCTAGTTTTTAATCTAAGACAGCAGATACAATAGTAATCTAGCAGAGAAGCTTATTAAAGAAAAAGAAAATACTTTGTCTGACTCCAAGTAGTCCAGTGGAATGAAACCCCAGAAGTTCAAATGCACATGACATGACGTCATACAAAATTTCCCAACCAGAAATTTCAGGCTAAAATTTTCTAAATTATTAAATATGCATCCCATACTTTCAATATCCCTGATTTTTGCCCCCACATGATGAAATTTCACAATCTTTTATTATGTCATTAATCCACACACAAGCACACAATCTCTTGTGGGGGGGCGGCTATAGGCTTGTGTAGGTCAGTCACCTGTGAAGACCAGCATCATTACCCCCCCCCCCCCGACACAGAAGTTCTACTGCACTCATATACTGACAGTTGTGGTAAACGCATCCAAACCGCCCAGAACAGGAACTGAGTAATAGAACACATCCGCTTTCCAAAATAAACTGTTGACATGGAGCCTATACAAAATGCATAATTGAAAGATACATTTATTGGATTATATTCACAAGAAGTATATAACATCTTACCTTTGTCATTTTTATGAATAGAATTTTGACTGTATCAATTTAGAGATTTTACAAAATAAAAGTCACAAATTTTTAGCTTCAAATATTGTGTGTGTGTGTGTGTGTTTGTGTGTGTGTGTGTGTGTGTGTGTGTGTGTGTGTGTGTGTGTGTGTGTGTGTGTGTGTGTGTGTGTGTGTGTGTATATACACAGTGTTCAGGCCGCTGACATCACTAAAGCAGAATAAAAGTGTGAAGGACACAAACAGCCTGTTGGACTGAACAGAGAAAGAGTTACTGACCTGCTTGCAGGTAAAATCCGACTCTGTCCAACGGGATCTATAACTCTAGAAAACAAAAACACAATATCAATAATTATTTTATTACTAATCAATAAATCAGTTAATACTAAAACAAGGAACATTCGTGTGTGTGTGTTACCTGCCGGGCTGCAAGGCTGAGCTGAACAACATTCTGTAGATTCAAACAGAAACAGAATCATTAAACTGTTCAGTCAGTGTCATCACTCGTATCAATAGCATCAGAATCAAGACTCACCCCATCAGCAGAACCAGCGTTAGAATCACTGCCCCAATTTTAATTATGAACAAATTCATGTCTGAGTCAGACCAGGATAGTTCTGATGCTCAGAATCCTTAGTCCAGATCAGGTCCGATAAGTCCAGGTCCAGCAGTGGGTGCTTCCTGTGTTGTCCTGGTTCCATCTGGTTTGGAGGTGATCAGCCGAACCTGTGGTTCTAACTGACAGAGAAGAGAAGTCGAGAATGACAAAAGCAGGCATTGGCTAAGATCAGGTTTCAGGTTTCCTTCCTCCTCAGGTTGGTTTTTGGGAAGAAAGAAAGAGAGAGAGAGGGGGGGGGGGGCTAAGGATGCATGATGTCAATGAGTGTCCTTATTAAGATAGAAGTACAAACATGTGTGTGTGTACTTCCTGATTTGCCCGTGTTTTCGTTTTCTGTCGAAACTTAAACTGAACTTCCTGTGACAAATCGAACAAAAACATTTTGACTTTGGCCAAACACACAAATAAGGAAAAGACTATTAATCATTCAATCAAACAATAAATAAACTCATTGAATTTTAGATTTTATAATTTCACATCACCTTCTGTCATTTTAAATTAACACTTTAATAAACCCTGAAAATGAAAACCTTACTAAATTTTTCAGTGACCTATCCCTTTAAATCGTACAGAGTCGGTTTTCTGCTTCGGGTTTTTTAAGATAGTGACTGATATAACTGCCACCCCCCCCCCCCTGTCTCTCTCCCCAGGCCAACATGGCTGATCATCAACCTCACCTTGGTCACTCTGCTGGCGGACAGCCTGCTGGTTACACCGTGTGTTGTTACCTCCGTCATGCTCAGATGATATTGAACTTCCTCTCTGGTGTTTAGAATAGAAGCGCTTTGCGAGGTTCATGTGAAGTCTGGATTCGTATCCGCCTGGTTATCTGATGCAGACCCAACATGTCTCCTGCAGACGCATCACGCACCAGTTACTTTCCTCTCATGGACTTTTTCTCAAAGAAACTTTGATGTCATAGAATTTAAGGATCTGTTCTCAAATGTTTTTTAATTCTTGGGTTGTTGACAATAAAAGGGTGAAGGTTTAAAAAGCAGAGTGTGGACGTCAGAGGTTATTGCGTCATCGTCTCTCGGCGTGAGACGTGACCTTTGACCACACACATCTATTCTGTTCATTTTTGTTGAAATGAGAGAAACAGATCATTTGTTCACGAGGCCTTGTGAGGTCACAGTGGCCTTGACCTTTGACTTTCAACCAAAAAATTAGAATCAGTTCATTTGTGATTTGTACCAAATTTGAGGAGATTCCCTTGAGATAGTGTTTCCAACACACTTTTGGGGGGGGGGGGGCGGTGTGGGTGTTCTCCCCTAAATGGCCCCTCATAAATGTTGAGTGTACTAAAAATGTAAGTCGCTTTGGACAAAAGCCTCAGCTAAATAACATGTAATGCAATGTAATACTGTGGAGGATGGACAAGCTGAAACCAGGACTCACAACCTCCGGCCACTAGGTGTCAGCAAAGGGCTCAAATTTAGAAAACTTTGACAAAGTCATAAACTTGTGGAAAACAACTTAAATCCTTCCAGACAACCAATCAGTACACACTGCTTTTTTATCATAATCTGTCCTGGAGTTTTTGTTTAATTTTGCAAACTAATGCAAACTAAAGCGTGAGTGTGAGTGTGTGTGTGTGTGTGTGTGTGTGTGTGTGTGTTTGTGTCCAGCTTGCACCATCGTCAACTCAACTCAACCTAAACTTCCTGTGTACTTACATACTGTGGCTGATGTTTACAGTGTGTGTTGTGCAACAACGTCCTGAGTGTGGAGGTCATTGACTTTGTGTTGTTGTTGAGAAACAGATCAGTGAGTCAGACTCAGATCGGACCTGAGCTTCGTCCTGTGGAAAAACACACAGAGACGTTCTGGGCTTGATGTGACGTTGACGTGTGTGAGAAACAGGAAGTGAGAGTCGACACCTGGACGTCTGCGTCAAAACTATTCCTGAACAATCAATGTGAACAGAGAATAAGGAAAAATCCTTCTGTTCATCAGAATCCAAATGTCCAGTCGTCTGTTGTGTGTTCAGTCGTTCGAGTCGAGCAGAGAAACGAACAGAAGGAAACATCAGTGAACTTCTGCTGGAGTCAGAGCAGCTCCTGGATCCTGATCACTGTCGTGTTCTCCTCAGCTTCATGGATCAGAAAGATGGACGACACGTCTCCACCTCCTCTGATGACATCATCTGGAGTCTGTGTGGTACCGAGGCTCCGCCCACTCATGAGGTGTCTTATCTACAGCGAATTACTAATTTATCAATTCTTCAAACCAGAGCTTCAATTTACTCAGTAAACACTGACTCCGCCCCTCAAGCTGTTGACTGTTGCCGCGGTGACCTGTCATGTCAGCTGGGGTTGGGGAGGGGGGGCATCGTAAACATGCAGATAGGAATGTGGGCCATGTACACACACACACACACACACACCACATTCACTCCTCTAAGCTGAGGACAGGGAGCGGAGGTGCAGGAAGTGTTATCAGTGTTGTGATGCTGTGAAGCTCAGGTGTGACCTGGTTGTCTGGGAGTGGACGAGTGGACGAGGGCATAGACATATATAAAGACTAGATGTCTCGTCTGCGTTGCCGGCCAACGGAGCAGGACGTCACCTCATGGCGGCCATCTTGCTAGGGGGCAGCTCGCTCACCCATAACATTGTGTTGGTAGTGGTAAATAACCATAACTTACTCAATTTTCAACCGATTTTGAAACGGTCTGGTTTGTTATAATTGTCAGAGATGTAGTTATGACACTGCATAAATAATTAAAATTTTTTAGAAAATAACATAATTATTCATAAGTACACAGTGTCATATCTACATCTCTGACGTTTATAACAAACCAGACCGTTTCAAAATTGGTGGAAAATTGAGCAAGTTATGGTTATTTACCAACACAATGTTATGGGTGAGCGAGATGCCCCCTAGCAAGATGGCCGCCATGTGGTGATGTCCGGCTCCGTCGAACGAGACATCTAGTCGACGAGGGGACGAGGGGACATGTGGAGGTTAAAGTGTCGTCCGTGTCCTGATTCTCCTCCGTGTGTGTTGTTCCACACGGGGGCGTGGCCTGTGTGTGTTTGTGGGTCGGCGGGTGAAGCTCTTTATACAAACACACGTTAGTTCAGACTTCAGTCACAGGTCACACTTCGCTGACTCGTCTCCGAGTGGAAGAACACGAGTTCTGTTCATTTCAATTATGAAATCAATATGTTTTCATGTCGTAATGTCCACTGCTGCTGCTCCTCTGGTCAGCCTCTGTCTGTAACACCTCACACATCGGTTCAGGAGGGAACTCAAACCTCTGAGTCAGAGTCTCTTCTGAGCCTCCGGGTGAAATGTCTGTATAAGAGTGAAAGTGAGTCAGAGTGAGTTCATGAGAGAAAACAGCAGGAAGATTAAAATCGATGAAAGCAAAAAGACAAATCTTCCCGTTGGAGGAGAACTGTGCCGGCAGTCGAGCGTTTCTGTTTCTGATGAACTGATCGATGTCAGACGTTAAGATTTCTCCTGCTCTCTTGGCGACAGAAGAAAGTGGCGAGCAGCGACGAGACGGAAGCATCGTCTCTTTGTGCCGTTAAAACGTGTGATGACACATTCCTCCTGAGTTTCAGGTGGAAGCAGCAACGAGACGAGAATCTGTCTGTCTCGTCTGTCTGCTTCCTGGGGGTCGTCATGACTACGGATCATCACAAACATCATCATCAGACAGATTAATATCACCATCGTGGCCGGAGGCAGAACTTCACCTTCTTCTTCTGCTTTAACGTCTGCTCTGAGCTAGAGGCCGTCCAGAGGTCAAAGGTCAAGCCCTACCTGAAGTACAATTACTCTAATCTCAGAGAGTTATTGTTTATATTAATATTTTGTTTTTCTTTCTTCTCATTTATTTGACAGTTTCACTAATTTTACATAGAAAAAAACCTGCAGAGTTTGTAAAATATGACATTTATTTGTTATTTTGACCAAAGATGAAACAAGAAGAACTGGTTCTTGTTAATGAATAATCCATTAATCCATTTATTAATCGGTTGATTGGATATTCACTTGCATTGTTATTGTTGTTAT
The DNA here is from genome assembly GCF_963576545.1 of Limanda limanda. NCBI lineage: Eukaryota > Metazoa > Chordata > Actinopteri > Pleuronectiformes > Pleuronectidae > Limanda > Limanda limanda. Next base: position 1,272,998 of record NC_083646.1, on the reverse strand, counting down.
CATTGAAGAAACAAGCAGCAGTTGGTCTTTTCCTGTGGATTATGGATTGGGGGGGGGAGGGGATCAGAGGGAGGGAGGGGGGGGTGATCTGAGCTCTGGTTGAATCTTGTTTTAACAGAAAAAAACATAAAATGAAAATCTGCCACTTTCACCTTCAGCTGTGTTTTAAACATGGAATGAAATGAACCCTCAGGGATTATTTGCTTTTCTTTTTTTCCTCCTTTCAGATATTTTTAATGAGGCTGAGTCATCATGATTGACAGCTCAGACTACACTGAACTGTAAATACTGCGCCTGATGTATGATCATAATATTCATAACATGTATGTTACAACTGAACGCTATCTGCTGAGGAGTCATAGCTTCACATGGATTCATCTGCTGTTTGCACTGCTGTTCATATCTGATGTGTACTTATACATTATGTTCCTAAATGTTCTGTACGTTTATAATGTGTACTTACATGTTGTGTACTTTGAGTTCTGTACTTACATGTTGTGTACTTCTGTATGTAATTTGTATGTTTATGTCGTTTACTTACTTATATGTGTGTACATGTACATATGGCAGACTTCACCATAAAGTTGACTTTGTGTATTTGGGAAATTACCGAATGTTTTTATTTATAATTTATAAGCGAATTGACTTTAATAATTTTTTTTAAATTATTTTGTTTATAAACAGTCTCGTTTGTCGCAGATTAAATGTTTTTATCTCTACTTCAATTTTGTTTTTTTCCAGTAAATAAAATCAATCTGTACCCGGAAGTGGTTGTGTAACATATGTTTTTGGGGGCGGGGCCAGATTCAGCATCAGCTCAGAAAAGGAGGGGGGGGGCGGGATCACGTGGGATAGTGACAGCTCCCACCGCGCGTTCCCATTGGCCGAGCCGCTCCGGGCCTGTCCCGCCTCTGATAGGCTGTCCCTGGTGACGTCACGGCTATCAGCTGTTGGAGCTCCACAACAACAACAAAGAAGAACCAGGCCGCGGAGGAAACTTCGGCTTTTTATACTTGAACATCGTCTTATTTCTTCCGAGAAGGAACATCCGGGTTCTGTTGGTCCTGAGGACCCGCGTCTACCTCAGCTTCCGGGTTCTGAAGCGGACTCGCGTTCTTCTTCTGCGGCGGCAGGTGAGTTCTTTGTCTTCTTCTTCGCTGCGGGTTAGGGTTAGGGTTCTCCAGCCTCCACGCAAACAGCTCACACTTTCACTGGGACGCGTTTTAACCTGGCGTGTCCCCGGTGGTCTCTGTGTCCCCGGTGGTCTCTGTGTCCCCGGTGTCCCCGGTGGTCTCTGTGTCCCCGGTGGTCTCTGTGTCCCGGGTCCGATTCCCACTGCTGGTTCTTGTGTTCGCGTCGAGCTCCAGACTCACTCGACCTGTTTCTGACTCGTCGACTTGTTCCTGAAACTCATTCGAGCTCAAACACGAAGCCGATTAATCGATTAGTGCGTCGAGAATGAAACTAACCGAGAACAATTTTGTCATCAGGCCGTTTAATGAAAAAAATACGAATTCATCTTTATTTCCGGCTTTCCTGATCGGGGATTGGCTGCTTTGTCCTCTTTGTGTTGTGTCCCTGTTGTTTCTGAGAGCCCTGTTCGCTTTGTGCTGTTAATACATGTCTATTCATATATTTATAAATACATATTCTATTTATGAACCAAGCATTTGATTGACATCAGATTATAGAATCAATAGGAAAGATGTTCTGACCTTTTATATTAAAAAAAACAGCGGATTATTAAAGAAGTGACCGACACAACGTTTTATTCAACATGTAAAATCAACACACTTTATCATTTAATGGGATTTATTAAGTGCGTGGGAGGGGGGGGGGGCAGTTTAATTGCGCTGGTGAAAACCTCGATCGTGACGCGTTTAATGACGTTCAACGCCTCGTATTATAACGATGAGCTCAGATGAATGTGTGTGTGTGAGCAGGTACAGGAGATTAACTCAGTCTGTATGTTCCTGTCACAGCTGCCTCGTGTTTACAGATTATTAGTTTCACTTAAATTTATAGAAATATCTTGTTTTATTTAGTTTTCTACGCGTCGTAAATGTGAGAACAGAGAAAAACGAGCCGGAGCAGGAGGTTTGAACGCATCACAGCTGAGCTCTATGGTTGTTTCATTTGAATCTGAACCGAGGACGCGTTCATAAACGTGGGATATTTGTGTGTTCGTGCCGTCGCCTGCTCACGGTTTGGTGTCAGGTGAAACCACGGACCGTAAACAAAGATGGACGACAGGCCGGCTCGCCACAAGTGAAGCCAAAGTGTCTGGCTGTAGTTTAGGTCATAAGCCCCTCCTCCTCCATGTCAGCAGATGGGACATGGGCTCTAAGATGTTTCTGTCATTTCAGGTCGTTCTTATCTCACTGATATCTCAAGTGTTTCTGATCAGTTTGGATTTTATTAGCTCTGAAATTAGCTCGGGCTGATGTGTCAGATATCTCAAGTGTTTCTGATCAGTTTGGATTTTATTAGCTCTGAAATTAGCTCGGGCTGATGTGTCATGATTGACAGTGGAGACTGACTCCTGATTGGTTAACGGGACCTTGAAACTCTGACTCCACCCAGTGGTCGCTACTGCACAGACTCCAAATGACGTCACTACCTCAAGATGTCAGCGCTCCTCTATCGTGGCTTCAGTTGTTTGTTGTTTTTCACGTCCGGATGTTTCCGACTCGGACAGGCTGAACAGAGACGCTCACTTCTCTGTGGTCGATTCTCTGCTTTAAGTCATTACTAGATGAAGCTTCTCGTGTGTGTGTGTGTGTGTTTGTGTGTGTGTGTGTGTTTGTGTGTGTGTGTATCCTGAACACAGCACATCTCTGTATTTACTGATGAATAAAACACTGATCAATAAGTGAAGCGGCTGCAGCTGCTGGTTGAGCCCGACGGGAACTGAACCAGCTTCAGTGAAGGTGGAGATTCTCCAGCCAGGCCCGGACACACGTGTTGGTCTTCCAGCTAATTCCAACACAACACAAGTGTGTGTCTGTGTGAGTGTGTGTGTGTGTTTCACACCAGTTATTGCTACCGGTTACCGAACATGCTCTGCAGGTCAGATCAGCGGCTGTACACATTTCCTGCTTTCAGACGCCGAACAAACAACTTCCTTGTTTTATAACTGAAAATTGAACGTGTTGATCATCTGTGATTTATTGTTTCTATTCTTTAACCATCATCTATGTTTTCAACAACACTCACAGATATTTTGTTGCTGCAGCGTCTAATGTGGACTCCCCATTGATCAATGAATCGATCACATTTCCCAGTAACAAAGAGAGTAGAATGACTTTATTTAGTTTATTAAAATGTTCTTGTTCTATGATAAATACTTATCTGGTAAACGTTATGGGTATAAATGGTTCCACTTGCTCAGCTGCCGTTTATCCTGATGATTATCGATATGGACGGAGTCATTTCCGTGTCATCAGACGCTCAGAGACTCGAGTCTGAACTTGTTTCCTCTTCGTTCTCTCTCAGGTTTTTGATTTATCGTCTCGTTGACTCGACCTCGACGCCGAGCGATGTCCATCCAGCGTCTGCTGACCCTCAGATGATCGCTGACCACACGCTGTTGTTGCACTTTACCTTTCCGGAGCCTTCCTGCCCCCGTGAATCCCGCAGCTGATGACCAAAGTGCCGGCCACGCCTCCCCGCCATCGCCCCGTGCCGCGAGCCCTCCCCAGCCCCTCCCTCCTCCTCTCGCCCCGGCAGGACGCCACGGCGGGATGTTTCAGAGGTTCACCAGCGCTCTGTTCGGGGAGGAGGAGCTGAGCCGGAGCAGCGAACCTGGAGACAGCAAAGAGGAGGAAGAGGAGGAGGAGGAGGACTGGATCCTGGTCAACTACCTGGGTGAGTGTCCTGAGGATGTGATGGAGAATCTCTACATTCACAAATAATCTGGTCACATTTACTCGTTGATCCTGGTCTGACTGATCCTGGTCTGACTGATTCTGGTCTGACTGATTCTGGTCTGACGGATCCTGGTCTGACTGATCCTGGTCTGACTGATCCTGGTCTGACTGATCCTGGTCTGACGGATCCGAGGACCAGGTCACGCTCCACTTTGAAATCACACGGCTCCATTTCCATCTGCTTCTCTCCCAGTTCACAGATCATCCTGCAGATCAGCGTGGTTTGATTTTATGTTTTCACTTCACCTCAAATAACATCCCATAATATCCTCCCTCAAAACACACAGTCAGTGAAAGAGTAAACACACAAGCTGACAGTTTTAATCCAGCTGGCGTGTTGGTGTGCAGACGACGGGCGACACACTCACTGACCTGCAGCTATTTGCAGTTTTTTATTAACTTAGACATAAACCTCAGGTGTGTGTGTGTGTGTGTGTCCCTGATGGTGTAATGTGTGTGTGTGTGTGTGTGTGTGTGTGTTTTTGTCCCTGTAACACAAATCGAAACTCCACCTCAGGGAGCAGCTTCATGTGAAAGCTGGTGCAGAGCAGAGGAGTCACAGGGTTTTACTCCAGTGGAGGAACAACAGGATCCTGAAGCATGTGAAGCAACGTGTAAAGAAATGTTTAAAGTTTAAGTAACACACATTATAACACAGACAGTAACACACACAGTAACACACACAGTAACATGACACACTGCTGTCACTGCCAAGTGGCTCTGAGTGAATGTTGGCACAGTTTAGGTTTGAACCCCCGTTCACCCGTCAATGGTTTGACTTGACCCGTGTCAGATTCCACGGATGTGTGAATATATCTGGGGGGGGGGGGGGGTTGGCTGGCCCACTTTAGGCTGGGATGGGGGGGGTGGGGGGGGAGAGGCAGTTTATGGTCACCCTGTAAACAAGTCAGACAAAGCGCCCGAGGAGCCAGAGGAGGTATAAAAAGCTCCCGGTGGTTTCCCGCTGTGGACATGTACGGGCATCGAGCTGCAGCTCCGCACCTGAGCTCAGAGTCGAGTTCTGCTTCCGACTCAACTCGTCTGTCCACGTTCGTTTCAATGTGAAAGTTTCTCTGTCGTTTGCAGGAAGTCGAACCAACGACTGTCCCTGGATTCTGATCACGCAGCACCGAGTCCCCCTGGTGGACGGCAGTGCTCCAAACACTCGTTTCACCAAGACTCGTGAATGATTCTCTGAGAAATCTAGACGTGACATCTGCCACAAGTGAAGCCAAATCATGTGGGACGTCCCCTGGTGGCTGACTGCAGTATGGCCCATAAACCCTGCCTCCTCCATGTTAGTAGATGATATCAAATAACAAGTTAAACCCAAACTGAACAGAAACACTTGAACAAACATCAGTGGGATAAGAACGACCTGAAATGATCGAAACCATCTTTGACAAACATTTATTTAACGTGTACTTTGATTTTTTTAGTTTGGCCCATGTCCCATCTGCTAACCTGGAGGAGGAGGGGTTTCACTTTGGGGAGGAGCCATGTCGTCCATCTTTATTTAGTGTCAGACGTTCATTTGACTGCAGGAGAAAATATCAGGTCCTTAAACAGAAGTGGAATCAAACGCAGACGTCTGCTGGGACGTTACTTTTAGCTCGTGTTAACTTCCTGTGACTCATCGGACTCTGAGGTCCAGCGTGCGGCTCGGCCTCGTCCCGGGATGTGAAGTGTTGTCGTGTTGTCGGGATGTGAAGTGTTGTAGTGTTGTTGGGATGTGAAGTGTTGTAGTGTTGTTGGGATGTGAAGTGTTGTCGTGTTGTTGGGATGTGAAGTGTTGTCGTGTTGTTGGGATGTGAAGTGTTGTCGTGTTGTCGGGATGTGAAGTGTTGTCGGGATGTGAAGTGTTGTCGTGTTGTCGGGATGTGAAGTGTTGTCGGGATGTGAAGTGTTGCCGTGCAGCAGCTTGTTTCTGCAGCGTCGGGCTGAGACGGGTTCAGCGGGCGCGTGTTTGCATGAACACAAACCGAAACGTGTGGCTTCACTGGACGTGGACCTGCTGCGCCCCCTGCTGGCAGGATGCAGACGTTACTTTGGGTTTTTAAAGTGAGAATTGAAATGTCCAATCTGGAACTTTTCCTCATAAATGTCTTAAATCCACCAGATCTGTGTTCTCTCTAATGAAAGAACTAAGAGAGAATAATAAACTGATGCAGATTTAACCATTTGAACAAACTCTAGAACTCACGCATGTTACTGGTGTGATGTGTTGGTAGTGAACTCTCTCTCTCTCTCTCTCTCTCTCTCGCTCTCTCGCTCTCTCTCTCTCTCTCTCTCTCTCTCTCTCTCTCTCTCTCTCTCTCTCTCTCTCTCTCTCTCTCTCTCTCTGTCTCTCTCTCTCTCTCTCTCTCTCTGTCTCTCTGTCTCTCTCTCTGTCTCTCTCTCTCTCTCTCTCTCTCTCTCTCTCTCTCTCTCTCTCTCTGCAGCTGAAGCCTGCTCCGGGCAGCGTGCTGACGGCCTCTCTGGATCCTCTGGTGCTCATGTAGAGGAAGAGGAGGAGGACGAAGACGATCTGGTGATGATTCCCTCTCCGATGGCCACCCCCCCCATCCGCTACGCCTCCTGCACCTCCCTCAACTCCACGACTGACACGGACCCGGATGGCGGCGCCGAGGAGGATGAAGAGGAGGGGGAGGAAGAGGAGGGCGGCTTCCAGCGCCTGGACGCCTGCTCTCTGGAGGAGAGCTGGTTTGTCACCCCCCCGCCCTGCTTCACCGGCCGCGGCCGCCGGCCCCTCCTCCTGGAGACCAGCCCTCTGGAGAACCTGCTGATCGAGCACCCCAGCATGTCCGTCTACACCCACCGCAGCCCCCCCCGGCTGACCATCGACCCCCTGCCGCGCTCCCTGGACCGGGAGCTGGACTTCCTGTCCGGCAACGTGCCGGCGCCCCCGACCGCCTCGGGGGGGAAGGAGAAGGCGAGACGCACGCTGGACGGCCCACGCCACAGGTAACGTCCTGGGAGCCGAGGTTCAGAGAGTAGATCAGATTTATGCAGATTCAGGGAGAAAAGAATTAAAGTTAAACTAAATTATTAAAGAAAACTCAAACACAACCAGATGTATAGAACCTGAATCAGTCAAAAATCTTAACATAAACGCTAATTTATGTCAAATATAAGCTTTCATATGTTCTAACATGAATATAGATAAAAATGTCTGTTAAAGACTCTTTTTGGCCAATTTTATAAATAAATAAATACATAGTGGAACAAACTGGCGCCATCTGCTGGAGCTCCATATGTTTACAGCCTCTGTCGGCTGAATCCCTATTATAATGTTTGTTGTTGATTTGACTCTGTGACGAATCTTTTATACCAAAATATGTTTGTTTGAAAGTGTTTTGCTCATAAAGATAATTTAATGGGTTTGAATCCGAGGTCAAATATTTAAAAATAGATCAACATCTGTCATTGAGCTAATCTTGCTCCTTGTGTCGCCCCCTGCAGGCCAGAGGTGGCGATTGTCCCGCGACGCTCCAGCCTCCACGCCGCCTGCTACGCCGCGGCGCTCTCCGCCCGCTCCGGCCTCGTGCAGCAGCGCTCGGGCGGCGCCGCCCAACGCACGCAGCTGCTGTCCCGCAACGCCCTGCGGCGCCTCAACCTGCTGCGCCCCCCCAAGACCAGCACCATGCACCTGCACCAGCCGGGCCAGAGACACCTCAACTACTGAGGCCAGGGCGACCTTCATCCCCCTCCTCCTCCTCCTCCTCCTCCAGCCCTTCAGCAGTGTGGAGACTCCACCCACACACATCTCACCAGCAGCGAATCATCAGCCCTCACTCACACACATCTGCTCCAGAATCTGATTGGACGGTGAAAAAGGGAAACTGGCTGGTGATGTAGCACCTCCTCATCCTCCTGCTCCTCCTCCTCCTGCTCCTCATCCTCCTGCTCCTCATCCTCCTGCTCCTCATCCTCCTGCTCCTCCTCCTCCTTCTCCTGCTCCTCATCCTCCTGCTCCTCATCCTCCTGCTCCTCATCCTCCTGCTCCTCATCCGTCCATCCCGTGAAAGAAAGGGTCATGTGTTCCAATCTCACATCCTCTGTGGCCAATCACAGTGAGCGGGCGTTGTCACGGGGACGTCCTCCTCCTCCTCCTCCTCCTCCTCCTCCTCCTCCTCCTCCTCCTCCTCCTCCTCCTCCTCCTCCTCCTCCTGCTCCTCCTCCTCCTCCTCTTCCTCCTCCTCCTCCTCCTCCTCCTCCTCCTCCTCCTCCTCCTCCTCCTCCTGCTCCTCCTCCTCTTCCTCCTCCTCCTCCTCCTCCTCCTCTTCCTCCTCCTCCTCCTCCTCCTCCTCCTCCTCCTCCTCCTCCTGCTCCTCCTCCTCCTCCTCCTCCTCCTCTTTCTCCTCCTTGTTCTTTATGAACGACTTCACGTGTAGAGGCGTTGCTTTGAGTCACGTTGCTCAGCGGCAGGTTCACAGCGGCGCCGTCGGGCAGCTTGAGGTTTCAGACCCTGCATCACCTGAACCTGTGCCCTTTAATCAGTGCAGGGGGGGGGGGCTCCAAACGGTTTCTAGTGTCGACACGTTGAACCCGGCGCTCGGGTTTCGTCGTCGACCTGAAACGTGTCACTTACAAGAGGCTAAAACACAACTTTAAAGGGAAAGTCTCCTCGACTAGTCCGGACACTGTGACACTTCCTGTTCCTGTAACCTTCATCCAGTCGAGCATGAAGGTAAACGCCCACTTTTTCATCCTGGAACCGGTCCGAGCTGCTAGGAGATGAATCGTTATCACACAACATTTTTTAATTCAGAGCAAAAACGAATATTAGAAACCGGAAATAAACAACTTTCAGTGCCTCAGTTTTGCTTCAAGCTCTGAATTCGTTTCGTGTTTTGCTTGAAGTCCGACAAACATCGAGTGAATCGCCGCTTGTTGAGACGCCATCGCTCCCGGAATCTGACGGAATCCACGTCCTCTCGTGACCTAGTGAAAGTCAAACCCGTCACCACAGTGTTTCCCAAAGGATCTTTGAGGAGATTTTTATTTTGCGTTCCCTGATTCTTTTTCCTCGTGTGGATCCGTCAGCGGCGCCCTGAGCGTTTCCTCTCGGCCGCGGCGCCCTGAGCGTTTCCTCTCGGCCGCGGCGCCCTGAGCGTTTCCTCTCGGCCGCGGCGCCCTGAGCGTTTCCTCTCGGCCGCGGCGCCGCTCGAACCTGCCTCTGACTTTGTAACTCAGTAGTTTTCACAATATCTTTTTGATAGAAGAAAAAAAAAGACGGTAAAATTTACTGGGTTAAATATCACTAAACGCCTTGTTTTAACGGTAGCTTTCAGATGAATAGAAATATAAAAAAAAATGTATTTAAAAAAAAACTTCCAAAATATTTTTTGAAAAGAAAAAAACAGATTACATATCAGTATGAAGTTGGTTTATATGTGTCCATGGTTTCGGTGTGTGTGGTTCATGTGTTGCATGGTTGTAGAGTTGTGTGTCAGTGTCACGACGGCTGAAACAGAAAATGGAAAACAATGATTTGTTCTTTTGCTCTTAAATGAATCTGCAGTTCACTTCTCAGGGTCACAACCAATCACTTACACTTAAGGAAAATGCAGATTTACTTGACAGCTGATGATTCTTTCTTGTGTGCTCACACTTCTCCCCTCGCGGGAGTCGTGACTTTTAATTTGTTGTCTCGGAAACGAATCCTGGTCCCAGGACTGTGAAACCGAGGCTTGAGGCTCAGTTGGAAATCCATCGAGAGAAACTAGTTTGTTATTATATATCTATAGATATATAGATTGCTCGAGTGTACCTATAACATAGTTTTAGAAATGTATTTTAATGCTTTTTATTTGTTTTATTTCCATGTTAACTTAGTTACATTTTCATAAACTGTTAAAAATATTTAAACCAAAAAGTAGCAGTGACCTTTAACCTTTCACTAGTTGATCATACTGATGTTCTTTTGTGTTTTTGTTCTTTAGTTGTTTATCTTTATAATATATAATTGTTAACAGCTCTCGGTCTCGTGGCTCTGAATCAGTGGCGGAGCGGTTTTAGCATCCGCGGTAGGGAAAGTGGAGCCGGGCCGAGGTGCCACACTGCAGCAGAACAGAGGGATCCACTCATCTGAAGAGAAGAGAAGAAGAAGAAGAGAAGAACCCAACACGACGAGAGACAAATAATGAGACGCTGATTCAAACACACATCAAAAAGTTTGACTTATGTCATAGTAACGACTTCCTGTCAAACAACAAACACAAATACTTTATTCATCACTTGTTTTGAATCCTTTGTGGAAGTGATGGAGTCTCACATCCTTTGTTCTCCTGAATGATCTGAAGCTTCGGTGTCTCACAGGATTCTCTCCGACCTGTCGTCTCAAACACGAAAGGAAAAGCTCAGTGTTGATGTTGGACTTTTGGGAATTGATCCACTTTCCTGTGCTGTGTGATCCTGGGATCAGTTGAGATCCAGTTTCTCTCGTGACGGAGACGTTTTTTGCAGTGTGGCGGCTGAATGTGTGAATCTGGCGGCCGACCTCAGCTGATGGGACGGTGGCGTTTATATCGAAGCACTAACACGCGCTCGTTAGGCGTCTGTATGGTTCGCTGTAAATAATCCTAACGATAGTGGAGTGGTTCTTTCTCTGGTGCGTTTGAGCTTTTCTTTTCTCGAATGTCTCCCTCTGTTATCGAGCTTTGCAATCATGGACGATGTTATTTTGTGTTTCTGTTGTTTTTGAAACAGACGCCATTAGGATCTGTCAGCCGCCTCAGACACGACTTGTAGTTTCTGTTCTCGCCATCATCATCAAACTAACAGGGATTTGTGATGTTTTTCTTTTTGTTTGATGCCTTGAACTTTGTGGATCATGTGCCTTCCAGGTTGAAATGTTGTAATGACAATGCATCAATGAAGAACTTGAACTCTTTTTTTTTTTTTTTATATACAGACACACAAACAGACGTCAGAAACCAACTATGCACCACTTGATCGCCCAGTGTACGTCTTTTATAATGACTCAACAAACCAGACAGATGATGTAGCAAAACCTCCTTTCTCCTTATGTTTATTTAAAGAAAAGTGTGAAGAATATTTTGTGGCATTTTATTTTCACCAAGTGTTAGACAATTGTTTTGCTTTTTTTTGTGTAGTTTACTGGAATAATACAGCACTTTGCCAAAAACAAAAAAAAGTTTAGGAATTTTAGGTTAACGTTTTATTTATCTACATATCTGTTCTCCTTTTTTTTATGTATGAATGATGGATTATCTGATGTCAGAAACAAAAAAAAGAATGCTACTTATAGAGCGGGGTCATCTGTTATTGAACTGTAATAGTTAACACATGTGATCTCTTATTAGCCCATAATAAATGTTTTCATACACAGCTCTCCTGTCTCTGATTCTGCTCAGGTTCATCTTTCACTGTGTTAATCTGCAGCACCGTTATATTATTGTTTACTTAAAATGAAACAAAAGTACCTGAACTTAAGTAGATTTAAGCTTTTCACTTTTACTCCTAAATATATGATCAAATATCTGAATGTGACCGGCTGTTTTCAGTGTCATCATCTTCAGAGGTCTTTATTGTTTTCATATCAAACATAATAAACAGGACCGAGTAGACAGATGCACTCGACAAGTACTTTTACTTTTCATTTTATATTTAATCTTTATTGAATGAGTCAAATTGAGATTAAATCTCTTCTCCAGCAGAGGCCTGAGAACAAGAAACATTCACGATCGGTAACAAAATATTAAACACGAGCAACAACAAAAGCATGCAGTGAAAAAGATTCATAACAAACATGAGAGTAAAGATTTAAGATTTAAAAGGGAAATACGAGTCTGAAGTTTGTTGATGGTTCTGCTCAGAACTGTAAGTGGGTCCAGTTCCTTCATAGTGGTGCCAAGAGGAAGTAACTGGATCTGGTTCTGTATGAACTGGTTTTTTAATAACCTGAGATGATTATTGTCGTTTGTAATAACACCAGGTGATGAAGCCTGTGATGATCTGAGTATATCACACACTCAGATTCATGGAGACTATTTAATCCTTTTTTAAAGATTTAATACTTTAAGTATATTTAAAGTCAAATACTAAGTTACTAATATCAATTAAACAAGTTAATGTGGTACTTTTACTCGATTACATCCTGTCTATTCATTTGACAGCTGACCCACGTGCTCCCTCTGTTTACATCCAGGAGTTCGCACGCGGTGGCCGCTGCTCGCCGTCTCATTGGTCCGACGTCACGGAGGCCCCTCCCCCCGGCGGGACTCGGATGCGGAAGTTGTTCTGCTGCCGCGCAAAATAATCGCTAAAAGCGTCGTTGTGTTTAAAAGTCACGCAGACTTTCCGGTGCCGGTAGATTCCTGCTTGTCATCCGCGACGTCACATTCCGACCGGAACCGACCGGAAGCCCGGTTCACTAGATCCGAGCTCCCGGTGCCTTGGTCCCGTTAGAAGTGAACGAGGGAATCGAACCTCCGGTTGTTGCCGGTGTGACGCTGCTACCGAGCCGCTGCACCGGAACCTGCACCGGGACCCTGCGACCCGGATCCGGGTGCAGGCCCCGGGCTTTGGCGCTACCGGAAACCTCACGTCCAATTTAAAGATTTAGCGCGTTCTTGTGAACCGGGAACGCGCATGCGCAGTGGGGGACGCGGATATAAGGATTGGCGCCGGCGCCACAGCTGATGCGCTCATTCATTCTTCACAGACGAGGTAAGAACAACACGTCGCTGCTGGTTCTCATGGTTCTGAGGGTCCTGGTTCTGAGGGTCCTGGTTCTCATGGTTCTGAGGATCCAGGTTCTCATGGTCCAGGTTCTTATGGTCCTGGTTCTCTGCACTGAGCTGCAGTTTAAACCCTTTCTCTGCCATGTTCGATTCTCTGGTTGTTTCTATGTGTTTGAGTCCTGAAGGAGAAAAGGATCCGAGTCCAGCTTCAGTTTAACTTCAGTTCATCTGTTTAAAGTATTTATATCCTGAGAGAAGTATCTATACTCTCAGGAAAGTATCTATACTCTCAGTAAAGTATCTAAACCTTCTGTAAAGTATCTATACTCTCAGTAAAAGACATATAGTCTCAGTGAAGTTTATATACTCTAGCAAAGTATCTATACTTGCAGTAAAGTATCTATACTCTCAGTAAAGTATCTATACTCTCAGTAAAGTATCTTAACTCTTAGTAAAGGATCTATACTCTGGGTAGAGGACCCGTGCTGGCCTGGTTAACCCGGGTGAAGCAGCCGCTCTCCCATGTATTGTTGACCCAGTTAGCAGCTAAGTGACCGTAGCTCCTTTCAGCCTCGTTTCTAACTTGTTCGAACTCGTGAAAGTTCCGTTTATTGGCTGTTCTGTTGCCCCCCCACCCTGCCTCCCCCCGGGGCTCTGGACCCGGAGGATCCCTCTGAGCTCTGCGGGGATCGGAGACTCTTTCCCCGGGTAGCAGGACCGAGGCTCCGGCTCGATCCTCCCGCTTCTGCGGAGCTGGAATTGGCGGGTCTTTGAGTTTGATCCCCCGATCGAGCTCCTGCGATCCGGGTCTGGCCCGGTCCACCTGGCCCAGGACCCGGATCAGACCCGGGGCTCCAGGTCCAGGTTCACAGAAACCCGCTTTAACGAAGCTTTCACGTGTTTTTTTTGTGTTAAATCGAAGCGTCGCGCAGCCCCCCCCCCTCGCTAGCTCCCAGCACCAGACCCCGGCCGCTTCTCACACCAACTCCCGGTAAACTGGTCCCTATCTCCGGCTGGACCAGGAGCTCAGAACCAGGATCCAGTCCAGACCTCCAGGGGGTCGTCTGGGGGGGTTCGGCTCAGTTAGTGGGTCGTTCTTCTGCCTGTGGAGCTTCTTTACCCGAGCTAACTCTCTGTATCACAAGCTAACCTCCAGCCTGAAGCAGCTCCACACTGAGATCCTCCTGCTGGTTCCTCTGGTTCCCTTCAGGACTCCTGCTGGTTCCTCTGGTTCCTTCAGGACTCCTGCTGGTTCCTCTGGTTCCTTCAGGACTCCTGCTGGTTTCTCTGGTTCCCTTCAGGACTCTGGTTCCCTTCAGGACTCCTGACTGGTTCCTCTGGTTCCCTTCAGGACTCCTGGTGGTTTCACTGGTTCCCTTCAGGACTCCTGCTGGTTCCTCTGGTTCCCTTCAGGACTCCTTCTGGTTCCCTTCAGGACTCCTGACTGGTCCCAGTCCTGATAACCTCTTGTGATGTGGTTCTGTGGTGTTAGAGACTCTCGGACTCCAACATGAGGTCCAGTGGCTCCAGGACTGGACTCAGTTCACTTTGTGGTTCTGTGACATTAAAGTCAAATGTCTCACTTGTGTCTCTTGTGTCTCTGCAGCCGAGGAACAGATCCATCGAAACCATGTCCAGACGCAGGTGAGCAGCTGCTGCTAACACAGGATCTGCATGTGGTCAGATCATCTTCATCACTCATCTTCATCACTCAGCTTCATCACTCACCTTCATCCCTCAGCTTCATTAATATCTCATTTGTGCAGGAGATAGTTTTCAAATGTTATTAAACCATTGAGACGTCAGAAAGTCATTAAAAGACCTTTTTTATTTCCACGGCTCCAGTTTGATGAGTTCCTGCTTTGTGATGAAACACGTCTCTGATGATGTTTGTGTGATTCTGAATTTCAGTGGTCGCATCACACTTCAAACCCGAGATTCGAACGCACCCGAGCCGACCGTCCGAGCGCCGCTGAAGAAGAGGAAACCAGAGGTGCGTCTCCTTCACGCTCAGGTTCTGCTTCCTGTTGTTAAATCGAACGCCGGCTCACACGTGTGTTTTTGTGTTTCCTCCTCCAGTCGTCCACGAAGAAACTCCAACCTGCTGCTAAGAAACAAAGCTATGAAATCCAGGTCAGTGGGTCACCAGTACCACACCAGCACGACACCAGTACGACACCAGTACGACACCAGTACGACACCAGTACGACACCAGTACCACACCAGTACCACACCAGTACCACACCAGTACCACACCAGTACCACAACACCAGTACCACACCAGTACCACACCAGCACCACAACAACACCAGTACCACAACACCAGCACAACACCAGTACCACACCAGTACCACACCAGTACCACAACACCAGTACCACACCAGTACCACACCAGTACCACCACAACACCAGTACCACACCAGTACCACACCAACACCAGTACCACACCAACACCAGTACCACACCAGTACCACACCAGTACCACAACACCAGTACCACAACAACACCAGTACCACAACAACACCAGTACCACAACAACACCAGTACCACAACACCAGTACCACAACAACAGTACCACAACAGTACCACAACACCAGTACCACAACAGTACCACAACACCAGTACCACAACAGTACCACAACACCAGTACCACAACAACACCAGTACCATAACACCAGCACCACACCAGCACCACAACACCAGCACCACAACACCACCAGTACCACAACACCAGTACCACACCAGCACGACTCCAGCACGACACCAGTGTTCTAACTGAAGAGGAGCCCGGGTGTTAATGGTTTATTACCAGTTTGATCCTCCTCCCTCCCAGTGGCTGCTTCTTAAACAACTCTTTCACTTGCATATTAATGTGTTTAAATAACTTTCATATTGAATATTAATACCTTGTGGTCATCTCAGTGTAGCTTCTGTAATGCAGGCGTCCATTTTGTTTCTCTAGTTGTTAAACAGCACGTCTGACATTTGGTTTCTTATTTCTCTCTGGTGTCTCCTGTGATTCTTCTCTTTATTGTTTCAGATGCATTAACTTTATTATGTTTCATTATGAACATTTACTGAGTTTGAATCTGAAAGTTAAACTTAATGCAGCTTTATCTACAACCATGCAGTACCTGGTTTCCACCCCAAGGTGGCGCCATCGAATGGCAGTTGAGCGCTTTCCATTTGAAGCATTTTATTATTAAGATTCACTTTTTAATAAACTGTTCCAAGCCTCTGATCTTGAGTAAAACCTGAATGTTCATCCTAATTGAAACTGGTCATTATACAGTTTAGTTTCTGGTTGTGTGTGTGTGTGTGGGGGGGGCGCTGAGTGTCTGAGTCTCATGTGGATTCTTCTTCTTCCTCCTGACAGACGTGTTGGTCGGAGGACGGAGCGAGTCCGTGCGTCCTCATCGAAACCCCCCACAAGCAGCTGGAGCCGTCGGACCCGTCCAGCTTCAAACAACAATTCATCTTCAAGAACCTCTTCATCAAGGCCTCGCCCATCCCCCGCCTCAGGTGAGACCGGGCGCTACACCTCGGCGCCGCGGCCTCCTGCTGGGTCGCTCGGCCTTTTGTTGCTGAGCCGTTGACTCCGCCCGGCTCTGTGTTCACAGCTCGAAGCCCCGGTTCATTCACTGAGCTCAGACGGGTCCGGTCTCTGCTCCGGGGTTCAGATGTTGAATTAATCCAGAGGAGAAGTTTCATCAGAGCGACAATATACATACATTCAGTGAAGAATAATCTAATAAACGACCCCACATGGTCCGGAGGTCGCGTCTTAAAGGTCCTGAAACTAAAGTGAAAGATTGATTATATAGAAGTGGTCTCCACTGATCCCACAGGGGAACGTGGGTTTCAGTAACACTCTTCATCAGAATCAGAAGTATTTTATTGCCAAGTACGTTCACACATACAAGGAATTTGCTCTGGTTATTGGTGCAAACAATGAACATAGAAATACAACATGCATAGGAGAGCAATAACAAATGGGAAACCAGTATATATTTACTCACTGTTTACTTCTTATTAACTCACTTTTTACCAATATTTATACAAAGTAACATTTATTTTGAGAAACATTTCTGAATAAAAATATATAAAAAATATAAAAAGTGAAATGCTAAATGCAAAACAGTGAACAGTGTCATATTGCAATATGCAATGTAATGCAGTATAATATGATATGATATAATATAATGTGTTAATTTAACACATCCTAGAGGTGGGGGGGTGGAATAAAAGTCCGAGTCAGGTGGGGGGGGGGGGTCCTGGGCCTTGTTGATAAGTGTTAAAGTCAGTTCAGTGTTGGAGAGTCAGATGTGTGTGTGGATCCTCCCAGTGGATCCTCCCAGTGGATCCTCCCAGTGGTGATGAACCGGCTCTGACGCTGCCTCTCTCTCTCTCTCTCTCTCCTCCAGTTGGGCGAGTTCCGACGACGTGTGGATCAAGATGCTGAACAAGGAGCTGAAGTACGTCCACGATAAGAGTTACCTGCAGCGGCATCCCAAGCTGCAGCCCAACATGAGGGCCATCCTGCTGGACTGGCTGCTGGAGGTGAGCGGCGCGGCCACACGTCCCGTACCGTCGGTTTGATTCCCATCCCGTCCTGTTGTCTAACGAGCTGGTTTCTCCCCCCCTCCCCCTGCAGGTGAGTGAGGTTTACAGCCTGCACCGCCAGACGGCCTCGCTCGCCCAGGACTTCTTCGACCGCTTCATGCTGACGCAGGAGAACGTCAACAAAGACTTCCTGCAGCTCATCGGCATCACGGCGCTCTTCATCGCCTCCAAGATCGAGGTCAGTCCCCCCCCCACCCCCCACCCCCCCTTCAGGCCCCTAGGCTCTATACTATATTTTGGGTTTAAATGACCAAACGTTTCATTTTATTTTCATACTTCAGTCTTTCACCAGATGTTGTGACTTCTCTTCTGAGCTTCACAAATAAAACCTTGTGGACTTTTAAAAAATCTACATTAACACAAACAAATAAATGACGTCTTCGTAGAACGAGGATAAAGAAATGCACCCGGACAAATGTAAATCAGAACATGTGAATAGTTGTGGATCATATTGCGTATCACTGTCCTCAGACCAACGAGCAGCAAATACAAATCTGTACAAATATCAAAAGCATCATTTTTAACATCAACTTTTCTCCTCAGGAAATTTACCCTCCTAAAATCTACGAGTTTGCCTACGTGACCGACGGCGCCTGCGACATGTGGGACATCCAGCGCACGGAGCTTCACATCCTGAAGGTACGACAACACAACTCTGACCCTGCAGGGGAAGGACAGGCGTGTCCTGTAGCTCCGCCTCCCTTCCTGTGTGCTAACGTTGTCGTCCTGCAGGCGTTGGAGTGGAACCTCTGTCCCGAGACGCCCATCTCCTGGCTGAAGCTCTACGCTCAGGTCGAAGCCCAGAAAGACGACGAGAACTTCCTGGTTCCGCAGTTCTCACAGGAAACGTACATCCAGATGACGCAGGTACGAGACTCCTCCCACGTCACGTGACTCGCTGCACAGACGATTAAACAACGATCTGATGTGTTTTAAATGTAATAACGTAGTTTCCTTCCTGTCGCAGCTGGTGGATCTGTGCATGATGGACCTCAACTCGCTGGACTTCGGCTACAGCGTCATCGCCGCCTCCGCCTTCTGCCACTTCTCCACCTTCGACGTGGTCCATCAGGTCTCAGGTGGGTTCGATTCCCTCGCCTGATGTTTGACCACGTGTCTCTTTACTTTAGATGTTTCTGTTGATCAGATGTTCAAACCTTGTTATTACACTCATGTAAATCCCTGATGCTGCTTCACTTCTACGTCACGGTTCATTTCTGCTAAAACACAAATCTTTACACCAAAATAAGACTTGAATCACAATCACTTCATCTCCAAACTCACAACTCAACAAAATGGACGCCATGACGGCACCAGTGCACCCTGGTGGCCGACTGAGGGAAGCGCTGGATCTGAAATGCAGCAGTTTGAGTTTAGAAAAAAAGTAAACATTCACTCACTGATCTCCTTAAATCCTCACTGAGGTGTTGAGGAGCAGTTTGACTCTCGGACAGAACGACCACGTGTCCTGGTGTTCGAGGCGAGATGTTGAATCCTCTGTGTTCCTCCCCAGGTCTGACGTGGGAGAGCGTGGCGCCCTGCGTCCGCTGGATGAGTCCGTTCATGGACACGCTGCGATCGGAAGCCACGCCCCAGCTCAAGACTTTCCCCAGAGTCAAAGCCGACGACCGACACAACATCCAGACGCACGTGTCCTATCTGGAGCTGCTGGTGAGCCCCCCCCCCCACCAAGTCACATGGTTCAGCACCGAGTCGAACCGAGGGAACACCCACTCACTCTGTGGTGTTTTCTAGAGCAGCCGATTGTTACACAACTACTTCAACTTGTGTTTTAAGAATCATTTTACAATAATCTTAGTTTCATATCACAAATCATTTACAGTATTTATTCCTCTTCACACCGACGGCGCTGTGATCCCCTCGAGGATCTTACAGCAGGAAATGAAATGAAAAACACAAATGCAACCAAATCTATAGAGAAGTTTAAATATCTTAATCTAAAATAAAACATTAATACACTTCTGCATTGCCAATTCTGTAAAATACTTTTTTAGACACTTGACATAAATACTGAGACTTGTCTGAAGATTCATATCAGCCAGTTTTTTTAAATTGTCTTAAATGATCAGATGCGACTGAAAATATCTTATCAGAATTCAACTACGATAGTGTTACAAGTTATTTCTTAGTTTTTGCTCCAAGTTAATATTCTGGAGCAAACCTTTTCTTTGAACTTTGAGTTAAATAATCATGTTTTGATTCTAAGATGATGAAATCTTATTTTTCTTTTGGTTGGAATTAAGACGACTTCCTCTTCTTCTTCCTCTTCTTGTCTGACGTTGACTTTTGTTTCCTCTGTCCTGCAGAGGAAGGCTCAGGAGCGCCGGCTGGACGAGCCCGACTGTCAGATGTCGCCCGTCGCCGTCAGCGCCATGCTGACTCCGCCCAGCAGCACGGAGAAACCGACCAATCCCTGAGCAGGATGGAACACGATGGTTAACACTACCTCTCCGCCGCTTCGCCTGAAGTCGACGGCGTCGGATCCTCGTCACACGGAACAAGATTTTAGGAAAAGATGAACTTCATGTAGCAAGTTTAGATTTTATTTTCTTAACGCTAAGTTCAGATTTAAGTTCCCGTCTGTCTCTGTAGTCTCAGTTTTATAAAACTGAAACTACAGAGGTCGTCAGGATTTTAAGTTCTTAGACAGACATTTTAATTTAAAAACAGAAAGTATTGATTGCGTCTGAACCTTTGAACAGTTTGAGTTGTTGAGACAAAAGTTTCGTCTCCGACTCTGAGGAATTAATTTTTCCCATAACCCACCGAGGTCTGAGGGGACGTTTCCCCCCCGATCGGGTTTTGGGAGTTTTACAGTTTTCTGTCTAAACAAATGATTTCACACGGTGCTTCAGTCGGATTCTCAGGAAACCGATGACATTCCGCTCTGAACTGGTGGAATGTTTATTCTCTTCACATCAAATAAGTGAAAACTCAGATTTCCACTTGATGCTACAGAGGAACAGAGATATTTTACAAAGTGTGTTTTGAAGCTGAGCCATAAGAATAATCAGAGGTTGGATTTGTTGGACGTCCTGAAACCTGCGGACGTGTAAACGGCCTCGGACCCGTTGACTCGGTCCTTATTGATTCTTACCGTTGCAACCTGGTTGCACATTTTTGTTACATTCCTGTGAAACTTGACAACTGTGCAAAGTTTTTGCTTTTTAAGTGCTTGTATTTATTGAAAAGCCTTAGTATGTAAGTAAAGTGTTCATATGTATAAAAAAATCAGCAATGAATGAAGTGTGGATCGCTGCCAAAGGCAAAGGCTATTTATGATTTTGCTGTGACTGTTGGATTACAGTTTAATACCGATGAGTGTTGTACAGCAGCTGTCACTTAGTGCCTTTACAAGAACATGAACTGTGCAGCTTTGTGCTTTAAGCTGAACAAACCTGTGACTCAACTTCTGCAGCTGCAGCAAACTCAACCTGCTTCACTTGTCCTTGTAAATAGAGGAAATCAGAAATATGTAATTTCCTTTTCTAATGTAATGTTTTAAATAAAAGTGAAATGAAGAGTTTGGTCCGTCTCAATCTGCGTTAAACACTAAATATAGAATCTGACTTAAAACCTTGTTTTCATTTAGAAAGAGAAATGCAGATTATTGATTATAACTTATCCATCTGATAAAGGATTTTGGATAAATGAATCTACAAATTTCAGAATCTTTACCATAAGAAATGAAACTTATGGGAAATTATGATTCGTATTGATCATCAAT